>NW_014333243.1:742108-795936 GCF_000341935.2 Cephus cinctus | reverse complement strand
GGGAATCTGATTTCTAGTCAGACGCCTTAACCACTCGGCCACGACTGCTACGGAAGCACTGACTCCTTCACGCATGAGAAAGCAAAAGTAATTGAAAATAAGAACATTCGGTATGATAGTACGAAACCAAAATGTAAATCAAGGTAACCAGAAACTGCTTTTTTCGAATGTTTAAATAGAGCAGCTATGCAAATTGCTTGTTCGAATTATGTAGGAGACCTGCGGTGGCCTCCACTGACATTGCGCGTCACTGAGAAAGAAGAGAAAAAAATATGTTCGCACGGCAGTCAATGGCGGAACGCTTGTAGCGACAAATACGCGATATCTCCCACTGAACTGTGGATTAATATCAGCTTTTTGTCACGCCACGAGCAGTATTGTCTTACCGTTCGAGAGCAAAGGAGTTCTGTCAGAGTTGATGGAAGTCATCATTATGCTTCTCTCTTTTCAATTCGCTCTCTTTCACCATTAGTTCACTATCTCACGTCAATGACGTACGCAAGTGCCTGCTCGCAGTTAGTTCTCGACTGGAGGTCAGGCATTAGTCCGTGCAAATCGTGAAAAACCATTGGAGCATTCCTCTGCACGATGGACTCTCGCTTATCATAAAACAAAACGGATAGAAATATGATTAGACAACGTTTGAGCTCATTAAAGTTCATTAGCTCTCTTTTCTGTATCGATGATGCCACGAGCTTTTACCAACAATTGGATGGAAGAAAGTCATGGGCGCCCTGAAAAATAATGACAAGGCAATTTATTGGTAGAAGAATGACTCATTCATTGTCAGAAAAATAATGACATTCTTATTTCTTGCTATACGTACTGGATATAAGTTCTATATTCATGGCTGTGGTACACAAAGTAATAAACGGATGTTATTAAGCTATATTGAACGGGAAAGGCATCGCCTAGGGAATCGCTTAAGGCACTAAAGTGAAGCCATTAGACAGCCGTATCCTTGGAGCTACGAAATGGTAGAGAGCGTCCCAATGGTATAAACCACTGGGGATATCGGATATTATCGCTAGTGTAACCTCATCTGGCATGCTTGGTAGAACACATCTATTTAATCCAGGTGTGAGCCAAGATTCCTCCTCAAGATCGATTGACTCTTGGAAGTAAGGCAAATAAAAAAGTTCAACTAGCCGAAATCCGGGATTGAACCGCAACTGGGCTATTTCGACAGATGCTTGAATGTTACTCTAGAGACTGCTCTCGCGATATTATTCCATCTTTAATAACAAAATTTATCCGTGTCTTTTATAAATATTCTAAAATTCAAAAAGGACGGTCTACTGTAATCTCAAGCTAATTCTTAAACTATGAGTCTGCAAGAAAGGGGGATCTTGTGGGCTATCTCAGCAGAACGACACATTCCTTTGACTTCAACAAGATAAGTCACGCTTGTGAAATCGCAATGCAGGAACGAACGAAGGGAATTGAAAGAAAACGTATTGATAAAATATGTGAGGAAATAAAAGTAAAAGAGAGTAATTAACCCTTTGCACTCTATTGGCGCCGCCGTAACGACATGTTGCCCGTTGAAAACAATTCTTGGAGTGCGAAGGGTTAAGTGTTTTATACGAAAAACAAATTCCGTCTGTTGCGCAATAATTATGCAACATCCTTGAGTACTCGTTACCAATTAAATTCTTCACGGGCAACGTAACGTTTAATAATAGTTGGTTCCTGGTGGGACGATTATGTTTTGTTCCTTTTTTTTGGCGGGGGGAGGGGGGGGGTTCTAGTATAACAGCTATGAGGTTCCCAACTCCACTTTAAGCTGATTCAAAAATGAGTTAAAAAAAAAACGTGTTCGACGAGGATGGGATTCGAACCCACGCGTGCAGAGCACATTGGATTAGCAGTCCAACGCCTTAACCACTCGGCCACCTCGTCCGATGATACGTCATTGGCGCCCTGAATTATTTCAATGACATTTTCTCATATTTTCTAGGGTCAAATGATTAGCTGGTCATCGATGCAAATGAGCCAAATAGATTCGCATGGATGAGTAGAGCGTCAGACTATGACCTCGAACTTACACAACAAGAAAATAGCTGGATCGATCGTCTCGTTCCAGTGGATACGAATGATCGAACGCTTCGCTGCCGACCGTCCGATCGACCTTTCTCCCACATGAAAATACGTTGACTGTATGGAAAACCCAGCGTAGGACCATTGATGTTGGAACTATGCCGATTATGCAGCACAATCACTTGTGTACAAGTCGTTCTAGAAGTTTCTCATGTAGCATTCCATGTACAACAGTTCTTATTAGCTGCCATATAAAAGTATGTGCATGGGATACATATATGTATGAAGTTACTGGTATTTCAGCTAAGAAATATGAACTGTGAAAAAGCGCTCATAGAGTAGATTTCTTTGATTTTTTAACGGATATTTTAGAATGATAATTACTTGTGTCATTATATTTCATAATTATACGTGAAACATCAGAATTAACTTAGAGAATCCTTCTTGCAGGTTCACGTCAAACTCCGTTGAACATCCTTTCAAGTGGAACCTATTGGGAGATCGTTGAACGCATTCAATGGCATCCTGTAGAAGTTCGCTAATATCTTGAAGTTAAACAGAATATACGGCCTCATTTCTGTTTTCTTATGAAACTCACGTAGAACCATGCAGAAGCCAGTATAGGGTGACTGTTAATATACTTTCTCAAAAAACAGAATGAAACGACATGCTTAGAATTATTTAAAACGCTCTTGTCGCTTTGACTATGTAAATATATGCATTTTTGTCGCTTTAAGACTTTGCATACTGTCCTCAGCTAATATTTTCATAATTATGGTTCCTGGGTCCACGTAATAACATTTCCATAACGCATAACTTCGAATCTTTTACACATTAGCGACACCTTACGGATAACCTGATTATTCGGTCAGAAACCTCAATTGGAATTTCGCCAACGTGTCTGTAATTTTGAAGCGAGGCACTTGTACACAGTTTGTATTATACACAAAGTGTAGAACACGCGTTTCATATATATTAGAAAACGCAAAAAAAGTATTCGAACAGACAGCGGTAAGTATTAATGCAAAACGCGGTGAGCTCGAATGACATTAAAAATTATTAAAGATTATTTATACTTTAGTTATAGGTACGTAATAAGGGCGCCGTGGCTTAGTTGGTTAAAGCGCCTGTCTAGTAAACAGGAGATCGGGGGTTCGAATCCCCCCGGGGCCTCAACGTGGGTTGGAATATTTTATACTTTTTTTATTTTCTTAATAAATTTTTAATTACGGTTTTCAGAACTTTTGGAGCACACTTCAAAAATTCATTTTCTGTTACTAGAATTAAACTGCTGACGAGCTCCCGTGAAACAACCTGGTTATCCATGTAATTGTATCTTTTATCTGCAAAGAATTTGCATAAAACATTGTCGGAAATGACTTCAGGAACTCGATACTTAGTTCAGCATTCACAAATTGCCTATCTATTTGCAAGGAATGATTATCCATAATGAGAGTCCAACGCTGATGTTGACGTTGGACGACTGTGGTCAATTTGATTCGCCGTCTTGACATCGTAATGTTACTATATCGCTTTGGATTTCCACTACCTCGTGTGCCTTCACTTTGCAATCAAAGTAACGAAGGTAAAATCTGCCCTTTTCGTTACGAACGAGTCATGGATCTTTCAGAGAGGAAGGAGAACTAATGGATAATCTATCTGAGCAATTGAGAATTATTCTCTGGAAAATCTCGAAACTAATAATCTATACGTTTTTATACTAATTTGTATCCTGAAGATTCCGAGAGATCAACTTAGATTTCCAAGAAGAAGATAATTCACTCCACTATGCAAATTTAGATCGTTACACATGTTGATGTAACAGAATGCCAGGTTCGTAACAATGATTACGTGTCGGGAAAAATGCTGGTGGCACCATGCACCGATCATCCTTCATATACAAATATTTCTACAAAGCCGACAAGAAGCATTAGCCGAACGTGTAGAAGGAATAAAAGTTCATATCCATAGAAGGTGTCGGATCGTTTATGTAACGTCTGAATGAGTAAACAGGAATTGGCTATGAGCTACATGAAGTGTAACGTTTGTGAAAATCAAACGAGGACGATGATACGCATTCCACCTGGTGAATCTAAACACGCTCTACGTAGATTCCCTCCAAGGAATGCTAGCCTTGAAAATTCACTAGAGTGTAGTGCCAGGATGACGACACCAGGTAAGCAGTCCGTAGCTTAATTCTTTAGAATCATTGATTTGTTATCCTTTAGGTGTAAGTAACAGCGCTGCCGATTAAACAAGGAAGGATTCGAGGCTCCTGTGATTGGTAACGGCCAATCAACATCAAGCGGTCCCTGTAGTGGGTGGAGAGCACGTGGCAATGTTTTGAGTGGAATCTGCTCGAAAGGCGCATGCGTGTACGATCGCCGCGTAAAGGCGAATTTACACTTGCCAGTCCACTCTTTGGCTGCATCTCTACCTGCTTGCCTGTCTACCTGGCTACCTGGACTGCTTGCTAGCCAGCCTGTCCGGCTTGGTGCAGTCAGAGGCACCTCCTAAACCAGGAACTTTGCTCCGAAGTCGTGTGTGACTTTGTTTTATAATTATATAAGAAAGATTTGAACGTGATAAATATTGTGTCTCTTCGACGTCTGTGATCCAGCTTTATTATTGTACTGGTAAAGGGTCTGCGAAGGAAGTGACGACTTACCCCGACTGCGTTGCAGAGAGGAACGCCAGGAACCCTTTGATGGAGAAAAACAAATGTCAACATCGTGAAGCCCTTCTAAACTTCCTTCGTCGCTCTGTATCCTGGATTAAACGAGTATCGAGACGACTGAGATAATCAGTACTACGAGAACGCTATCATCGTTCTGGATCTAGTGAGAATAACAAAGAATTCCTGAAGAAAAGGACGTGTGCGTACATGAATTAGGACTGTTTCGCCGGTCATTCCGGACTAGAGAAAGTTTCTTGTGACAGTACGACTTTCAATCAGAATAAAGAAGCATATTGCCAGGGAAGTGTTGAAAAGTGAATAAGTGTTAACACGTTATCGGTGTATGTGATTTATTAATAAATTTTTCAACCGAAGCGAAGATTACTTAATCTTGGTAAGCATGCTCGAGTTCCTTCGACTCGATTACTTCATTTTCTCATAATTTCATTTTTCACTAAAATTTCTATTCAATCGTCGACCGACTTCTGGATTCTTCCACGCGTCTTGTACGTGCTTCTATGCATCTCAATTTCGTAACACTAGCAGATCCTTCAAAGGATTATCTACACACGTATTGCTAGACTAGCTGGCATTGAAATTGTAACGTTGATGAAGAGGAAACCGTTAACCGTCCTAACTACGATTGGTAATCGCTTCCAAGGATTATTCATAGTGCCGTTAGTACTCTTGTCTTTCTTTATCCTCGTCCAAGAGCAGAGGGCGAAGGTAGTTACGTGGTAATTCACATAAAAGCTTCGAAGGCGCCTGGCGTCGATCACTGACACCCCTCCATTAGTGCAACCTCATGTAAATCGCTTTTAGGCGTGAAGCCCACCCAGAAACAAGAATTTTTAGAAAGGTCTACGAACGAGTGCGATCGTGTCAAACGTCTAGTAGATATATTAAGACAGATAGTAATACACGAAAGTAACGGTGTCCTGTACAGTTCATTTTAAAACGTAAAAACTTTACAGGCTGCTGTCAGTAGACGATGGAGCCTACCTGACCCTTCTTCGAGGATATCCAAAATAAGAGTTAGTGCCTTTACTACGACAATATGACAGGATACGATCTCAGGGATCACGAGTCCCAGCGTGAGGTGAGGCTCACCGGATTCACCAAGAATTTGGTGAATGAAAGATCTATGGAGAACACAGCAGGCCATGACTCTAGGGATGTCACTGTGGATCTCGATAACAGACTGAACGGTTTACCACTGCAAAAAGTCGACAAACAAACACCCGGTGAGTTATCCATGATTAGCCAGTACGACGGTAGCGACGTCTCGGACTCCTGGTTGACTCAAAGAAACTGAATTTGGCACAAGGACTTTTTGCGCTGAGGAATCTTAGTATTTGTCCATTGTCCTCCACGTCCAAGGAACGTCTCAACTCAACAATCATAGACATTGCGAGTTAGTCTTTGATTTAAGCAACTGCAGGATCAGAGACAGGATAGCTATGGTCGTTTCGTATGAACTCATTGGATCCGGGTAACGGGTATATTCTCCCATATATGTTGAACCAGCAGCTTTAACATTCTGCTAACGTTAGGCTAGTATGCCCTTTCTCTTTTAGAGTTAATCTTTGACTTATCAATAATATTTGTCTTGATTTTATTACATTCGACCCCATTCGATTGGGTTTGCTGTCCTCGCGATGAAATTTCATGAAAAAAATATATATGATATGGCATACACGATAAAACGTATTACTTATTAATAATGGTACTTTCTGAAAACGATTTCTCCAGGACAAAAAATTAAAATATTCCTTACTAGAGAGACTGTTCAAAAAATAAATATGTTCGTGTCCTAGCTCGTTTATCGAACACTTACGAAAGTACGGAGTGCCACCTTTACGAAAATATTTCGCTTATTTACTGACGTATATGGAGTGGATGGCCATGTACGAAAGATCGTATATTATAATACTGTAGATTTTGCTATAATCAAAGCACACACTGACGATTACTGACACGTGTCCGATGATTGGGCCGTCCACCCTACAGTTTATTTGCCTATTTGCGCATATGTTTAGTATAGGATATATAATTCGCCTGGATCGATATACGATAGGCGCGAGCAAACTTTCAAATTCTGAACTACTTAGATTCTCGGGGATTAATTAAAATGAGTAAATCGTAGAAGAGCTCCTGGAAATTCCCAATAGCATGAGCCACTCCTGTGTATAAAGGTGGATGGATGTCGTGGATGGACAAAGTACACTACAGTGACGTGTAGGGGACATGTCTTTAATGGGCACAAAACATTCGATCATACATAATCTAAACATTTCAGATGCAGTCGATCTGGAAAAAGGATTCGTCTGTGCGTCAGGTTCCAAATGGATTTACCAGAGACTACGAAGGTCCTTCAGGATGAAACTTCTGTATAGGAGGATACCGATACTTGATTGGCTACCAAAATATCGAAAGGAGTATGTCGTGAGCGACATGGTTGCTGGTATCACAGTGGGACTTACCGTTATTCCTCAGGCGATAGCTTATGCTAACGTCGCAGGACTTCCCGCCGAGGTAAAAAAGCATTGATTTTTCGTCCTCTCTTTATTTTATTCTCTGTATTTGTCTTTTTCTCCTTCAACTTTATTTATTCGTCGATTTCTTATTTGTCTATCCTTCGCTCTTGCAATTGATCATAGTCATTATATTCCCGTTATAGTATGGACTCTATTCGTCCTTCATGGCCTGCTTCGTCTACATGATTTTTGGATCTTGCAAGGACGTCCCCGTCGGGCCCACGGCCATTGCATCCATCCTCACTAGAGAAACATTACAGAAGGCCCATCTCGGGCACAATTACGCTATACTATTGACATTTATATCAGGCTGCGTTTCCATGCTAATGGGTATACTTCAGTTAGGTACGTAATTTTTTCCCCTATATCTCTGTTTCATATTCACTATCTCAGTTATTTCACGAAATATTTATCTATTTTCAGGATTCCTTATAGACTTTATCTCAGGTCCTGTTTCCATTGGGTTTACATCCGCAGCAGCTATAATTATTGCGACCAGTCAGGTTAAAGACATTCTTGGTCTGAGCTTTAGTGAATCAAACTTTCTACGAGTTTGGAAAACCATATTTGAGCATATCGGGGAGACAAGACTCTGGGATGCTGTGATGGGCTGCATCTGTATGATTGTCCTCTTGATCCTTAGAGTATGTTCCAATTAATTCGAGCATTAGATCGTTCTCTTATTTTCCTCTCTTAACGCTGACTCATTTCTGATTTAGAAAATAAAGGATCTACCCGTGATATCGAAAAATACCAAGGAGCCAACGACAATGCAACGCGCCATTGTTAAGTTTCTCTGGCTGTTGTCTACAGCAAGAAACATTCTTGTGGTCGTTATCTGCGGCTTAATCTCTTGGTTCCTAACGTCTCACTTAGGATCATCTCCAGTTATTCTAACTGGTGACGTAAAGCAAGGCTTGCCGCCATTAAAATTACCACCTTTCCAGTCTCAAATTGGCAACCAGACTTATGGCTTTGTGGATACCGTGTCCGCCCTGGGATCAGGGTGCCTCGTCATTCCTATTCTTAGTTTACTCGAGAGCATCGCAATAGTAAAAGTATTCTGTGAGTGTCAATCGTTACTTGTCCAGCGTACAGCTGAAAGACCTGACGTTGTCAATAATAAATATTTCAGCCGAAGGCAAACCGATGGACGCGACCCAGGAAATGCTGGCCTTGGGCGCCTGCAACATCATTTCCTCGTTTGTTTCATCCATACCAGTCACTGGAGGTCTCAGCCGTGGTGCCGTTAATCACTCTTCCGGTGTTAAGACAACGCTCGGTGGTGTCTACACTGGAATCCTGGTACTCCTATCTCTTCAGTTTCTCACACCTTGCTTCAGCTACATCCCCAAGTCCGCTTTAGCTGCTGTTATCATCGCAGCCGTAGTATTTATGGTTGAACTTCACGTGGTCAAGCCTATGTGGCGTACTAAGAGTAAGTAACGTCTCTCAGACGTTTTGCAAGAGACGCAGCCCTGTTTGAGTATTTGTTTTTTTCACCTGCATCGTCCTTTCTCTTTATTCAGAAATAGACCTTCTGCTTTCCGTTGCCACGTTCCTCTGTTGTCTCTTTGTCAGATTGGAACTTGGTATACTCATCGGAATAGGAATAAATCTACTTTTCCTACTTTACGCATCGGCGAGACCATCCTTGCGAGTAAACAAAGTTACGGTAAGTGATTATTGCATCGGCATTACTTATCGCCATTCATCAAGTTGGTTCATTGACTCTTTTCCTACAGAGTACCGCTGGTTATGAGTATCTCGTCATCACCCCAGACAGAAGTCTCGCTTTCCCAAGTGTAGAGTACGTACGTGCTGTGATAAGTAAGCAAGGATCTCGTCAAGGTAACGCCGTTCCTGTGGTAATCGACTCCACGCACATTCAGGCTGCAGACTTTACCGCGGCAAAGGTAACATTAAAATACGACCTCCCGCAATCTTGTTCAGCTTAAAATAAGAGTTATTTATCTGTACATCCTTCCAGGGAATAAAAAGTCTTATCGAGGACTTCGCCAACAGGGGACAACCCTTGATATTCCAAAATCTTAAAGCCAGTGTTGGCGAGATTTTTAAGGGCGTCAAACCGTCAGGATTAAAATGTTGCTCAAACGAAGTTGAACTTAATGATTATTTAAAAGGTATGTCTTCTGATATCAATTTCTGCTTAGTTCTTATGATTGTCGTACAACGGTTTAAGATTTTTTTGATGTTTCAGAATATTCAAATTTATCAAACAATATAGTGAGCAGACACTGAACGCAATGGAGGGTGTATAGAGATAAAGAAGAAATGAACGACTAAGTGAAACCGAACCAAGTATGAGTAACCGAAACGGCAGTATTAACGACCAACTTCGTCTATGACGTTTCTCCGAAGTCGCAGTGTTGTGTGACATGTACGTTAAGTTTATTGTTTGAAAGTGTACGAGAAGAAGATAAGAATATGGATTATTATCTGAGCCAGCGTTTGACTGTGCGTGTACGTATGCACGCACTCGTGTATGTATAGACAACCGTACGAGTAGTACGTGTAATCGCAGCTTTTATTGTTAATAAATAATAATCTAGAATTATATGATATGAATGGTAAGACACCAGTTTATTTAGTATGAAAAAATATCTTTAGTTTACAACCTATATCTAAGCGTTTTCGATATCGGAATCAAAATCAGACTTTGCAATATCCGTACTCATATAACGAGCACCGCCGGCGGGTTTTGCTATGTAGAATGTGGCCTTACCGGGATATCTGAAAAAAAAAGAAAAACGAAATAAAACGATTTCTACACTGAAATACCAAATGAAAGAAGCAGCAATGTCACGTGATGAGCAGTGACACAAACCTCTTTTTAATGACATCGATAACCTCGTTGACAGCATCCTTTCTTACAAGCGTTACCGTGCATCCTCCAAATCCTGCGCCAGTTAAACGACTTCCCAATACACCCTTGACTTCTCTAGCAGACGATACGAGAGTGTCTAACTCCACAGAAGACACCTCGTAGTCCTTCTGCAAAGAGTCATGACTCTGGTTCATTAATTCGCCAAACTTCGTGAAGTCATCCTTTTCGAGAGCCGCTGCTGCATCGACGGTTCGTTGAATCTCTGTGATTACGTGTCTCGCTCTTTTGACCACGTATTCTGGCATCTTCTGAATCTCGAGAACTGCAAATAATTAAAGCATATTACAAATCTAAGACTCGAATATCCTAATTATACTTGAAATATGTTACCTTGAAGATCATCCAGAGTGGCTTCCCGGAGACTCTTTTTGCCAAGTACTTTGGCTGCTTCGTAACAGGCATCTCTACGTTCGCAATAGGCACTAGAACTCAGCTTGTGCGGTGTGTTTGAATTTGTTATAAGAAACAAAAATTCATTTATATCATACATTGGTATTTGCTTGGTGGAGAGGTCACGACAATCGAGTAAAAGAGCGTGATCCTCTTGGCCCATCACTGAAATAAATTGGTCCATGATACCACATGGTACGCCAGCGAATTCGTGTTCCGCACGTTGGCACGCTAAAGCCTATAGATATCCGCAGTAGCATTAACTATAGAGTGAAACATATTAAAACTGACTATCCGTACTATATGTTATATACCTTTTCTTCTTGTTTTTTAGACACACGGCCGGTGAGCTTTTCTAAAAATGTATACGTCGCAACCTCCAGAGCGGCTGAACTACTTAAACCGGCACCAACGGGTACCGTGGAGAGGATCACCGCATCGAATCCAGGCACAGTACCTGAAATATAAATGAATCCATCGTTAGCTACATATTGGACGAAGAGCTAAATGCTAATATTACGGGAAGAACGTACAAGGAAAGTTAGCGATGCAGCCCTTTACGTAATTCGCCCATTTTGGTTCACCAGCTTTAAGATCTTCCTTGCTCGTCGAGAACTCAACGTCTCTCTCCAAACTAATGGCGTCGCTCAGTGAAATAATTTTGCATTTCGTCGTGTTATTTGATTTCCCAGCAATGACTGTGATCATTGGCAGTGCCTATAAATATTAAATGATCCCTTTAATACCGTTACGACACGCTTCAAACTGTCGAATCGCATTTGAACGAATGGCGGAAAATATATATTATACACAGTCGGTACATTCCCACTAAGCACAATTACGAAAATATTACATTGCGGTTGCAGAACCAAATGTAACAAATAATATTGCAAGTGTGTTACCGGTAACTTGAATATAAGTTACAATTTCAGTGTCAACAACGTAACATTGCAGGTTAACAATATTATATAAGTGTTACACAACCGAACCGATTTATTGATTTGAGTCACATATACGTGGACACAAGGAAACATTTACTTAACGGCAACGTTCTTTCTATTACTTTAAAGTAACGTGGATGTAATGTCTCACCGGCGATATATTAATGTAACTGTATTTCGGATCGTCAGATGGCGTCTTTCTTCGTTTCACATAACTAGTGCTATGTAGTATAACATCATGGACTCTCGAGAGTAACATAAACGTGATATTCGTCTTTGCTAGGAATTAAGTTCATTTTATGAGATACAAGTATTTCAGACCTTGAGTAGACATTCATATTATTAAGTATTACACTCAAAGTGTTCAAAAAGCTTTAGGTAGCTGGCACGTTAGGCCTGCACACACTTTCAATTAATCGTGTTACCTACAAGTATTACTCTGGTATATGTATATATTTGAGAGATACACTTTTGTTGCGAATTGATTTTTTTCACGCCTTGTCCTCTAGCGGACATACTTTCAATGACGTAATTCTCATTTCGTTATGTAGGAGGAATTAAAATAACCCCTTTGGAACTTCAGATATCGAGCCACGCTCGTGGAATGGGCCAAAAATAATAACTACAAGTCAGGCGCGTGATGGTCGTGGACAGCAGTAAACAAAATGGGGCAGTTAGTTAGATAGACATCGTCGATGTTACGAACGCTGATCCCAAAGAATTGTCTCCCGAGAAATTTATATTTTACGTGGGTTAAAGGAAAATATCGATGGATTTCTAATAATTGAAATCTTCGTTGAGGAGCGTCGTGTACAATTCTCAGGTTAACTAACTTACGCCAAGGGACGTCAACGTTATATATTTTAGAAAAGGTGGAAGATAGAGGTTAAGCAAGCGGAGAAACTCAATTCGTGAGTGGGGAAACCTAGTTTGGGGGGTAACGGAAGTTTAGGGTAGAAAGATTGGAAAAGGTATGATTTTTATGCATCAGGGCTTTTGGAAAGTAGAAAGTACGAGGTATTCAGGAAAATAATAATGGAACTTTTTAGTGGGAATTAGGATTAGCGGCGGATAAATTTTGTAAGCAATGTGAAAATCTGCAGTAGGTTTCTTACGGACGTCACTTTTGTAATTTTAAGAATTATTGGTTTTCAAAACGATTAAATACAATGTTAATGTTACATTGAAGTAATATTTTAATGTAACTTAAAAATATTTAACGATGAAACCGATGTAATATTGCGTAAACGCAACATCGTAATATTATATACAGATATTTTTGAAAATTGCCAATGTAACATTACACTGAAGTAACGAGTTATGTTATCCGTATACATTTGTAAATGTAACTGTTATGTAACTTGTTACTTTCAACTAATATAGCTGTTATATACTGTGTTTAGTGGATTATCAGCAAATTACATACACGTTATAGACTCTTATTACGTTACCTTAAGGTCATTACACTCCATAAACATTACACGAATATCACTAAAGTTATAATAATATTGTTACACGGATTTTACGTACCGACTGCATAAGTTTTGTTACATAACTTTAACGCTAAAATAATATATAGCAGTTACGTTACTTGAATATCACAAATTAAACATTACTTGTTACTTCAATGTTATGTAACCGCTACATGTCTCAAGAATAACATTGTTACATTACATGTAACTCCCACGTTATATTGCCGCAATAAAACGTATTAACTGGGTTAGTACGTACAAGATATTATCCCTCAATAATAAATGAGGAATAAACTTTTCCGATAGCATAAATCCGATAGAAGATGTAGATATTTTACTTACGTAAGAGGACACGTTAAAAGCTATTAAAAATGCAGAAAATATATAAATTGTAAGACAACATATATATATATATATATATGTATATAGCGTTAACGAAGAAAGTTATTGCATTAACTCAAAACAATGCAAAGAATAAACGATAAGTTGTACAGATATCAAAATCTTGATTTACCATTGGCAGGACGTACCCTTCATTGTAATCAGTATGTTCCCCAATGAGGTTAACTCGACCTGGTGCACAAACGCAGACAGTTGCATCCTGGCCAAATTCTTTAGAGAAACTGAATAATGCATTCACTCTCACGTCGTTCACATCAGGAATTAACGCAGCCATTAGTATTTCTCAGTCGAATGTCACCGAGATTCACGAACCGAATAAACGTCAGTTATGAAAAGGTCTGGAGTAACTATTTTATTGAACAATCTATGCAATTACAATGCATCCCGTACGAAGCACGCGGTAACACTGAGTCTTCCACGTTGCAAAGATTGACTGTGAAGAAAATAGACCAAAATTCGTGGTATATATATACTGAATACATACGTTGGCAAGAACGTTTATCTTCGAGCAACTATCAGCCAATGGGGAACTGGCTTCCTGGGACATACTGTGAAGTATGTTATCATTGCACACAGTGATAATGTATGATAACGTCATGTTAAAGGAACTAAGTATGTGAGCGCTATAGATGCACGCACATAGATAGATTCACGAATTGCGTGTGTGTTTTGTATATATGTATATGACTCATTAAACGGCACCGGACTGGCAGTGCCAGCTGTGAAGTGTTATGTGGGCTACGTATTACCTTCTTGTTATAAATATGAAGAGCATTATGTCTGGCACGTAACAAATACAATACCTCTGATTTCGCTAATTTATTTTAGAAATAATATAACATGACTGTGTCGGATCCTCTTATCAAAGAATTAAAAGGTGAGGTGTTTGAATGAAGATGACAGTGTGACAGGTTTATGTTGACACCGATGGTTAGACCTTGACGTTAAAAACTGTTGGTGTTGTGATTATATTTGCCGTTTAAAGAAAAAGAGCTCGATTAGGCTCATTTAAGGAGGATTGACATTAATTAAGATGTGTCGGTGAATTTGCATCATCTTGTTTGATATGTGAGTTGACGTACACGTACGGATATTGATTTCTGTAACGGGAGGTAGTTACTTTTTTGAATATGGTTTCTCGGTTTTTATCGATTGATTAATATTATACCAAATTTAGTTTTTTAAATTAATAAACTTTTTTCACTATATATTTAATCTTTACAATTTATGGTGTAAACAATAATCGGATTATTATTTTGATACCGGTAAACGTCACTTCCTGATACTGTTCTACATGGTTCATGCAAGTTCGCAGAGATGGCACTGTAGTCGATGGCATTAACTAATATTTAAATTGTCAATGTATACATATATTTCAATTCTTTTAGACTTTCCTGTTTTTAAAACACTGTTTTTTCAGGTTGGACGCGCAAGCTGACAGAAGACAATATTGAAATTATTGACGACAACGAGAATCTAAAGTTCCTCTGCATATGTCTTGAAAAATGTTTTCAAAAGGGAGTAGCAAGTCGCTTAAATTCGCTTGGATTTCCAAAAATACCTGAACCCTGGTACTGGTTGGAGGAACTGGCTGAGAAACAGAAATTCTCTCTCTACGGATTCTTCTCGCTTATAGAAAGCGTACGTGATAATGAAAAGTTGCAAACATCCCCTGGACGATTTCGTCAATTGATACGTATGTCCTTGCTAAGGAAGTGCCTTCATGTACCTGTGGAATTCATAGTGAGTTTTATAGCTGTTGCTTTTATCATCGCTGTCTTCGTGTTCTTAAGGGATGGTATATCATATTTTTACCTTATGTTACTACAGGTTCGCACGCCGTCCTTGTCTCTGGAGTTTTACGAGCCAAACAGTATTCTGGGCGATGAAATCCTTGGCGAGATTTTTCTATCGGTTCTTCTGCAGATAAGCAAATTAAATTTTAAGTTGAATCTCAGAAATTCAAGTTTCCTCGACCAATCGTGGCAGCTTCCCCACTGTGTAGCCTTGGAACTGGTTCCATGCAAGAATCTTGGTATTTCGGTATGGTAGGTCCTAAAGGAAATGAATTAAACTTGATGCAGATTAACTCGTAGTGCCTTTTCTTTGAATCCTCACAGCTTCACTAAAGGAAAAGCTTTGATTGTTAACCTGGAAGAGAATTCTGTGGCTGCTGAAGATGTAAGAACAGCATATATGCTAATTGTAATTATATTTTTTTTAAACGAATTTCCTCTATACTTCACGTGTATTTTCATTGTTTGTTAGGGAAAAATCAAAATTGGCGACGTCCTAGATGAGATCAACGGCAACGTCATTACGACGAGTGCTAAAGGGAAATTGCGCAAAATAATGAAGAAGACTTCCGGCCAGCCAATAACCCTGCATATCGTTCAAGTATACAATATCCCCTTGTTACGAAAATATGATCTAATTTAATTTAAAATGATTATTAAACAAACTTTCATGATAATTTTGTATTTCAGTATCACTACAAAAATTCTGACGAAACGTTTGGTCCAATAGCTAATCTTATGAGTGACCGTGTCAGTACGGATTTTTTAAACAGAGCTTTGAAATGTTCTGGAAGTACAACTTCAGTGGCAAAAAATAATCAAAACGATGTGAATCATGTGAAGTCAGAAAGGACATTACTTAATGCTGGTTTCCCTGTAAATTATTGCGGTTCGATATCCACAGGAATAGAAGGCGACGTTAGACAAATAGAAAAAGCAATATGGAATCTATTGAGATCAGGAGACTCAAAGTTAATTCTTGTAAGATTTGAGTGCCTCGAGATGGGTGTAAGAGTCACTCAAGATGCCGATGATGCGGTGAATTTTGCATACGATTCATATTTTTGAATTTTCAGGGGATATGAAAATGACGAATAATTGTTGTATTTCAGATTATAATGAAGCACAGCTATATGAAAATTTCATCATGCGGTCGCACAGCCAATATTCCTGACTATTTTGCATACATCGCAGGGTAATTGCGAACATGTGTTCCAAGAGAGTTCAGAATTTTATTTTAGACTATTTACTCGACTTAATTTCAGAGATACCAATTGCAACGTGGCAACGAAATTCGAGGCATTTGTGTTTCATCATCGCAACGAAGAAGAGGTACAAATGATTCTCCAGAGCCTAGGTCAAGGTTTCCAGCGTACGCATTTTGCAGTTTAACTGGGTAAGGTCAGATGATTCTTCACAAACACTATACATATGTCATAACAACACATGTCACACTCCATGAACATACAGGGATATAACTGTATTTATACATTACAATTTCCTACACAACTTTTCCAAATAAACGCAATTGATCAAAAAACATGTTTCGTCTTTATATTCAAAATTAACTCAATAGTGTACCTAAATTTCCTGATGTTTATAACTCAAGCTACAGTACAATTCACATGACTCTTAAGTTTACGAATCTACAACCGACATAACAATTACATAATTAATTGTTAGTAGCATAGATTATAATAAAAAGTGATAACAAGCTTTAATTGATTTTTTATTATTGTCCAAATATGGATAAAGAGCGATACAGAGTGAGGTGAATTCAAATAAGAAGTATTTCATCCAAAAGATTATAATTCATTCAAATCTGTAATGCAAACTTAGGAGCAATGTGAACTGTTCAAAATATCGATAAGACAAATGGCTAATCGAGCATGTGATTGAACGTTAATCGGTAGTCAAGGAATTTTCTTAGGTTGTATTTCACAGTGGAAACAGTGAACCTGTTTTTAGGTTTTTGGTCGGATTAGGCTTTGGGTTGAGGTCAGTTGGTGTTAGAGTCGTAAGATTCGAGGCTGCGTCGCAGCTGGTGCGCGGTAGGCAACCGTGAGCCTTGCGCTGTAACGTGTCCTGTCAACCGTCGTCGACGGAACGAGAATCTGTGATTCTGTGGGAAAGATGGCTACAAATGTTGCGGCGGCTGAACACCAGTACTTTTACGAAGATGTCGTTTATCGTGTGGACAAACGGGGCAACGTCGAGTTTGGAATCGTTATGGAGAACGACGACCTTGATTCCTCGGAGGAAAGCTTCGACAGTGAGGAAAGCCCTAAGCGCAAGAAGGGTGAGATTCGCACGGTATGGCATCCTTCCGGCGTCGAGGAAGTCGTCAATTCGAAAAAGGTAAGGACCACTTGATTCTTTTTTTTTCACACAGAATTGTAATAGCTAGGTACTATTATTTAAGTTTGGAAGCGGTACTTCTTTGTACGGTTGGATTATCGTATTTGTTATATACTTTGAGCATCTCGTTTGCCCTTGTATGTCCGACGTGATTGTAGCGCTGGCGCCTGCTTCAAATATCAACTTTAACTAGAGAGATATGAAAAAAATTGTACGGCATTGCCGTATTTTTGTCTATAGGTACATCTTGCTGATAGAACACTGATGCCTGGTGATGTTGTAAGACGTATGATCAAGGGAAAGGATACACAGAGGGGTTATTGCAGAGACATTGAGCTCACTGCCTGTTTACAAGTCATCGGTACTAAACAGGTCCTTACAAACATCAGGAGTGAAGATTTGGTTCCCTTGGAGGTACGCCGGTAGTACTCCAGTAACTTCCTGGAAGAGTCTCTCGTTGCACGCTACAGGGACTTCTATCTCTACAGGAATTTGCATCAGACATTGCGGTGTGCATGGATTCCTGGGTCGGAGGTATCAGGATGGTCCATTTCAAGTTATGGCTGGCTACCCCTGATGGTTCGCGATGTGTCCTAAATGAAATGGATGCAAGAGCCTTGGAACAATTTGAAGAAAAGCGAGATAATGTGGGCATTGTTGCTTTATTATGCTATTATTTACAGTACTTGAATTTCATTAAATCTGTGTTTCTTTCATAGGATAATGATTTTCCTCACTCTTCCGAGTTTTACCCTGGTCAAAGTCTCTGGGGACCAGTGCACTGTCTTGAAGATGCACAGTGGATTCAGTGCAGCAAAGAAATGAAAGCAAAGCGGAAAGTAAAACCTCAAAAAATCACAAAAGTGGTTGTCGAGAAGGTGGAAATAGATTGGGTAGGAGTGCACTGGCAATGCAGAGCCTATTCGAAGGATGGAGCTGGTACAGATCAAACTCAACCCAAATTCGTAGTGGAGGGAGAGGATTTAAAGAAACTTAAGTTATTGAATGTCTTTGAGCCGTCCACACTACAGGTAGGAGATCGGAATTTCTACGTGATCAAAGGGAACGAAAATGTCATCACCCGGGAGCAATGGCGTAAGCAGCAACGAGATATTTTCCAAGTTCCTAAGCACAGTCCTAGGAAGACTCGCGTGAATATTAATGTAACTAAACCTGCAGAAGATAAGAAAAATAGAGAAAAATCAAACGAACCGAAAATCTTAGGTGAACGTCGGGAGATTAATTTTCAAAATAATATAAACACAGACAACGTACAAAATTCAACGAATAATAGCCTAATGCCATCTTCACAGAATCAGAACGCTGAAAGTTCTGATGACTGGGATTCTGAAGATACGGGATCTCAAAGTGATACAGCTTCAGTCTCTAGTGGATGCTCTAGTGTAACGTCCACCGGTAAAAAGAAGAAGGGTCCTGCACTAATGACAAAGGTCCTCAAGAAGAAGAAACTGTGCAAGGCCAAGAAAAAGGTACCATCAGTGCCCTTGATACCAGGAACTAAAATTGTCGTGGAGACACTCTCTACAAGTACTAAAGCTAATGTTGTTTGGCAAGACGGTTCAGTAGAATTGGGAATTCCTTCCACACAGCTTTATCCCATCCACCATTTAGATGATCAAGAGTTTTTCCCTGGAGACTTTGTCGTGGATCAGAAAGAAGAATCCAGGATGTATGGTGTAGTTCAAAGTGTAGATCACCAAGGTCGCACAGCCAAAGTCAAATGGTTTAGGACGTACACATCAAGTCAGAGTCCCCAGCCGACTTTATTAGCGGAACGCGAAGTGAGTGTTTATGATCTCAAGGACCATCCTGACTTTCAGTACAGACCGGGCACCCTGGTCATTCGAATAGCAAATTTCGAAGGCGAGGATGCAGGCTGCACCGCGGGTCAGGTTCTAGACAATTACCCTGAGGGTAGAGTGAAGGTTTGGTGGGTTGATGGGCACGTGAGCATGTGTTGGCCGCAGGATCTTTATAAAATTGGTGAGTATGATAGCGATGAGGGAGAGCTATGGGATGACGTGTCCTCAGGAGGATCGTGGGAAACGGAATTTGAAGATTGCTTTATAGCCGACAATGACGGCACCGAGCAGACTGAAAATATCAAACCAAAACTCGCAGCTCATATTGAGAAAGCCAGAATCGCTATGTCTAGGCTCGAAGAGATTTTCACGCAAAATCCATCATTACAAACCACGGAGGTCATGAGAAAACTCCTGGAAGTGTACAAGGATTGCAGATATATGGATAAATTGATGGGAACTTCATTCTTCCATGAAAGCCACTTCCAAGGTTTACTGGAACGAGTACGAGAACGCGGAAGAGCTAACGTTGCTCAAAGGATGGCTGATCAAGTTACCAGGTTGTTTACTCATCAATCCGGAGGAGTAGAGATTGATGCTGAGCAAGACAATATTGAGAACACTAACAGCATTCAAAATGCAAATAACGCCCTGGAAACGATTGCTTCGAAGATTACCGATACAGTGGAAGCAGCTGGAAATGCTAAAAAAACAAACTCTAAGGATCAAGTGAACAAGGGAAAAGAGGAAGAAATCAATCGACTTTTTATTAAAATCAATCAAAATCCTGAGGATTCTGGACTTTTTTCAGCTGAAAACTCAAAGAAGGAATCAGGTTCAAGTGAATCTAGCGGTGAATTTCTGCTTAGTGAAGATGTTAATAATTTGGCAGATCGTTCTCCGGGTCTGGAAACAGCGAAACTAGAGAAGGAGGAGGCTACTAAAATTGAAAAGACTGCAACGTTTCAGGAACATATTTCATCTTCGCACGTGGCTAGTTCACACGTGTGTGTCAAGCTTTGTACTTTAATAAAAGCTCAGTTGGTTCTGGCTCATGCTGAAGTCTCTAAGAGATTTGGCCTTTCGAGGATGTCACTCTCAGATGCTGCAAAAAACACATCTCCTCAGAAGAAACAGAAGAAGGAAGAAGAAAAACCAGTGGAACTTCCGACAGAATCACCGGAACCTTCCGAATCATCCGTAGAAATCCCACCACTCGTTTATACCGAGGGGGAAGGATTTTCTATAGACGAGATTGCGCCGGATAGCCATAAATTCAAGCTAACAATGTTTCAACCAACCGATCCTTCGAATTTCTTCAGAACGGTCTCGAAGGAGCTAAAACTGCTTAGAAGCTCACTTCCCCCAGGTATCTGGGTAAAGGGTTTCGAAGATAGGATAGATTTGTACTCGGTGATGTTTCGTGGCCCTGAAAAAACACCCTATGAAGATGGTCTTTTTCTTTTCGACTTTCAACTTTCTGCAGACTATCCTGCAGCGCCTCCATTATGTCATTATATCTCCTACTGTAGTGATAGGCTCAACCCTAACCTCTACGAAGATGGAAAGGTTTGCGTGAGTCTATTAGGTACCTGGGCAGGTCGTGGAACCGAGGTCTGGACCAGTTCCTCGACTCTTCTTCAGGTAATTGTGTCAATTCAAGGTCTCATTCTTGTCTCCGAGCCTTATTTCAACGAAGCCGGTTACGAGAAGCAGAAGGGTACACAGCAAGGTCGTGAAAATTCAAGAATGTATAATGAAATGGTTGTTTTGAAACTGGTTCAAGCTCAGACGAAGCTTCTTCAGCATCCATCATCTGTCTTTAACGACATTATCACAGCTCATTTCAAAAGGCATGCAGACAAGCTTCTTCAAAGGCTTGATCTCTGGATGGAGATATCGGAGCAACATAATAATCAACATCCGCTTTCACCAGTGACACCAACAACCTTCAAAGAAATAGCTAACTATGGTTCGTACATATAATATCTACCTTATAAGCTTTTCTAATTTATACGTGAAATAAAATTTTTTGATTTGAATATAACTTTTAAATAATTCCAGTGTTATCGTATTGATCAATTCTTATTCACAGATAAGAAAATTTTGCCGGAGTTTCCTTTGATACCTGCATCCCGAGGGTTTTGTATCACACTACGTAAAACGCTGTCAACATTCAAGCAAGTCCTGATGAAAGAGGGTATAATAAGTAAAGCAGAAGGATCAGATTCCACGCAAGAAGGCACTTATAGTCTAATGGAATCCAGAAGTAACTCAGACAACTGTGATGGCGGTAGTGGCAGTGGAACAATGGGCGTAATTGGCAGATCTAAAACTCAGATCGGCAAGGATGATAAAGGAGACAGGATAATGGGCACGATAAGGAAATCTCACCAGGACCCTTCGCGATGCTCTACGAGTATTTCCTCAGCGTTGGGAAGCGACACGAAAAAAGACACTTCGGAGAAGAACACCAGCTAGCCTCAAGGTAAAGCTAAACGTCTAGCTTATAAAAATTACGCGATCATTCGGTAATAATATATTAAATTAAATTATTATTATATAATTATTATTATTATCACAATTACTATTGAGAATTGAATATGTTCGGCGTAAAACCTATTTATTAAATATTATACCTGTAATATTATTATAACACAACACCACTATTAGTAAGCGATTCAGAGTCGACACGTCATTATGCTGATATTCTGATTACGCCGCTGTCGATGCTCCGCAGCTAAACATACATAATACCACATAACTATACCATTAGTGATCGCGATTATAGAACTCTTTGATGAGCTGGAAGTCTCGCCAATTGCTATGGAAATTTTTTTTTTCAAAAGAAACAAGGATAACTCCCACCAACTATATTTCCACTCTCTTTTTCTCACTGTACTACTACATTCTCTCTCTCTCTCTCTCTCTCTCTCTATCTCTCTCTCTTTCTTTCTATTTCTCTCTCTATGTATCCTTGTCCACTAGTGGATTAGAGAGCCTAGACATATGTAGAATACTACGGAATATGTTGTTGAGAGTTTTCCATTTGAGTCAGGCATATAAATACTTGACAAACAAGCGAATGCGACGGATAGAAACAAATTCTCAACAAGCTATGTAAATCGGTGGCAATACGTCAAACCAAGATATTAAAAAAAAAAAGATGAAAAGTATATATGTGTACCTTAAGATAGTATGAAGAGATACAAAGTAACAATAATAGCTAATAATGACATTAAATGAATAATGCACTTCAACGTTGACGATGTCATTTAACGAAGACTATTCTGGGCATAAGGATGAATGAAGGACATATTATGGAATACTCTCTCTCATAACTTCGTACTCCAATCACTTAATACAACAAGTGTCATATGCATCCATCCACTAAACGATGAAATTATCGAAAGGAAGATATTAATTGAAGCGACTCCTAGATGTTTAGGCGTTAGCTTATTGTTAGCTGAAATTCGTATACTATACTTACAAAGACACAATATAACTCCTTCTGAGGATGAGCGTTATGGATTATCTTAGAGTTACTAGCCAGTTCTTTGCAGCGACACGAGACTAGAGACTAGAGATACACGTAGAGACTACGCGCGCTCCTTGTATCCTTCAAAAACATATGAGAAAATGAAGAGAAAGAATAACAAAAAATATGAAAAATTATTTTCTTACGTATCAGGCTGAATTGCGCTTTTTTATTTATGTTATTATGTTACAAATTATTACTATACCTGATTTTATTTTTGCTAATCATTCTATTATATGTTCTATTTCTTCGTCAATAAAATCTCTTGAGTGACGTTATATAACAATTAGATTCAATTCTTTTGTTTAGTTTAATATGTATTTAGGGTGGTTCATCCCTTGACTCAATATTAATAATAATTTTCTAGTCCTACTTCAAGCTCTCTCTTTATTTTTTACTATCCATCATCAAGCCTTTACGCTGTTGTACAATTATTCTTTTTTTTTTTTATTGATTCGTTCTATAGCATGCTGTTGTGTCATTTTCTTCTCTACTTTCTCTCTGTCTATTCATGGTGTTTGTTCCTATCTTAATTGAATACTAATTTTGTTTTGCAAGTGTGCGTGAGACGCTGAAATGAAATCCTAAACGCGACATCAAACAATTATTTTGATCATCCTACTTTAAAGTTGAAGAACATGTGCGAAGAGTCCTTCGTTGCTATAATCGGCCGCGTTACGTTCAGGGCGAGAGAAGTATTTTTACGGGGAACTATAAAAAAAGAAGGAATACCATTGAACAGAAAAAAAGAATTATAGTAAGATTCACAGCTCATGCGGAGTCAACTTAAATGGTGCTTAAGGTTGTAATGTGAGATGTTAATGGAAAAAGTGGACTTTAACGAAAGGTGATAAGTCAATGCGTGGTTGCCCGCCAGCCGGTTTATATTAAGAGAGGAATTTTTTGATAAAGATAATATTGATGCGATAAGAGAAAAAGATGACAAGAGAATGGTGTGGCTAATCTTAAAACAGCGCAAAGGAATAAATGACAAGATTCTTGGCGAAAGAATAGGAAAAGAAATAAACGTACACAGAGCTAGTACACGTTTAACCAGAAAATACCAACTGTGAAAAATTTATAATTAATACCGTATTGAGAGAAAGTCGAATAAAATATGGAGGATTATATTAAGAGACGACTCTTTGCGATTACACCAGAATGTAATGTTTGGGATGCCTTGTATATGTGCCAGCTATTTCTATTTATATTATAATAATTGTATTCGTAAGTCGTGTAAGCCGTTTTATTTGGCATTATGGTTTTTCTCACATGAGAGCTGAGAGCGAAGAGGGGCTGACAGAAAGCCGACGGCGACAAGGAACACCTAATATCGACAGGAAATGACAGCGACCGTCCCGTCGATGCCAACGGGTTGAACTGACGCAATGCCTTTACCTTTAAGGGCAATATTTATTGAGAAATGCATACTCAAATGTGATGCGATGTAATATAGTGGAATGCTATACTCAACTGTATTGTAAGAAGAATGCGCGTTGGGATCAATGGGACGCGGAACGTTCATCGCACAACCTTTTCGCTGCCCACGTCTGTATTCTCGTTTCCTTGATTTTTCAATTAATAAAAAGTCATTACACGATTAACCTTCGATTGTCAATCTTAAGTGTATCCTCTATTTCTTGCATTGCTCCATACTTTCACGATCTCCTATTTTTTACTTGTTACACGAAACAGAAAAATAATTATTCGATAATGAGACATATAATTTTTTGCAAGTATTTTATTGAAAATTGACAAATATAGTACATTACGTACTGAAGGAAGCAGCACCCTTCTAGATAGATGGATTACTTTCACAACCATAACTGAATCCCTTGAGTAAATAGTACATTTCGAATTTTTGAATTAGATAATACTAATACAATGTGCCCATTATTTATGTTGCCCTAAAAGCATTTGAAAAATTAAGATTTAAGCAGTGACACAACTTTTTAATCAATTGTCTGCTGATACGTGAATCAATAATTAATTAAATTAATTGATGTGGTATTTATATTATAAAGGAATACTCTCTTTTCGTTCTTTTATCAGAATTTATTGTAGTCAAACATTTTAGTACATAACTCAGGAACTCTATGCAATCTTTAGAAGGATATCCGTGTGTCTATTTTTTCTGAATGTTGGCAACATGTTGACTGAACTATATTTACACTTATAAAATCTTATATCAATTATTTGGTATCACTAACAACTAACAGTATTACTAACTAATCACTTAGCAGTATTTGAAGTTCCATGACAGATGATATAGAACATTCAGTAATAGTAACTGCAATAGTAGGGTCTGTAATAATAGAAAGGATTGCAATAACTCGCGCGGTATATTCCAACGCCTAAGAAGGCTCCTCCACCGCCTATGAAGGGTCTTCCACCGCCTATGAAGGGATGTCCACCACCTATAAAGGGACGTCCACCGCCACCAAAATGTGCACCACCGCCAAAATATCCATGGCCACCTCCAAAATGTCCACCTCCAAAATGTCCACCGCCATGTCGGCAAAGAACTAGATGAGGTATCAGGATAAACCAGAGAAGGAACTATAAATTATATTAAAGATTTTACGAACAAATTCATATTACATAAAAGAAATTAATAATAATATCTCAACTCACGTAAACAGTCCAATGCAGACTCATATTCATTGCCTTTATAAAATATTATGTTTAAAAAACAAGGTGAGGCACAGTTGACGTTCATGCAACGTCAAATCTTTAACTAAGACAAATCATAGAGGAGGCGCTTTTATTATAAGTAGAAAGGAGGAACAGAAGTCTCTGATAATTTGTTTGACTAATAATATGATTTCTAGACATTTACCTTGGTCTTTCGCATCTACGTATGATAAATACTTAACGGGTTTTTGATTAAACATTAGTCACTAATATTCCTGAGTTGTTTTTCAAGCATTTATTGATGTACTCCAGGACGACATATACATCTCTTTAGTTCCAGGAAATTAGTTCAATTTAAAAATATGGATGGTATCCCACTCTCACATAAATCGGTCTGTAACCACCGTAGTATAGCGGTGGTGGTGGTGGTGGTGGTGGAGGAGGAAGATGTGGTGGCCCGAATATACCCAATCTAATTGGACCTATCCCAGGTCCTCCGTAAAATTGGCATAAGGCACTTTGCGGCAACATCGAAGCAAATATCACGCAAAATGATAACTGGAAACAGAAGAATGTCCTATTTTAATTTGATAATTTCGATGCAAACAATAATTATAGTGAAGATGAAAAGAATTATAATAATTAATCCTTCAGCAGTCGCATCAGTTTTCATAACACTACTACTTGCATGGGAGCCGTAAAGACCCGATTTTGGTAATGCAATATATTAATGATCAATGCAAAAATATTATTCTGCACTAGGAAACATATTTGTTTATACATATGGCTAAGAGAATTAATTTGGTTTATTGCTTAAATTCATGGCCAATTAATAAATAAATAATGTTGAAAAAAGTTGTTCCAGTAGTGGTGCGAAAAATGAAAAATCTGGGATATTTTAAGACCGCAATGGGAGTGTTGGAGGATCAAATTTGCTTATGCACAGTGCATAGCACTGATTGCAAATAATAAAATAGGCCATGGGACAAAATGAAATACAACATTGAAAATTACAAGCAATAAAAATTCGGAAGAAACTTACAATGATGGAATACTTCATCTTTGTAAAAGAAGGAACGCAATTTATGGCGTAGGTGTCTTCTGGGAGACTAAGGAAACACCCGGAACGTCGACAACTATTAATACTTTGTCAGATGACGCAAAAATTATTCCTAATTTGCTGAACAAATACTACCTTAGGATTGGTAATATCATTGCAAGCGAAAGATTTCATTGATTTTCTAAGATATATGGCTATTTAATTATTAAACACGTACCACTAATTTTTTTTACTGATTGAAGAAAATGCGTACGCCAGAAAAGTGTCCTGGAGTACGATGTGGTTTTGAGATTTTCTTGGGTCTTTCACCTCTCCGTGATTGTCCTTGACTTTTCACACTCCAAGTGAGACACGCCAGGACTAGGAAGACCAACATAATCATCCGACACAGCTGGGAAATTGATGAAGACATTCTAGAATTTCTTTTTACAGCTTTATTCACAGTAAATAGATGACGTACCACTTTTAAGTTCATCTTCTTTGTGTAAAAGAACTTAGGTTTTTTAACTGGTTTTAGAGGTCTTGCCCTGGAGTAGATTATCTTGAACTATTTTGCGTGAGTCCCTTTTCCTCGCTGACTCCTTACGTTTTAACAGTAATGTCTTCTCTTCGAACTTATAACTTCTCTACAATATTTGTCAATCTTTCAAACAAACAGAAAGCAGTCATAACTGTGACTGTAGCGGTAATTATCCCCGCTCTGTGAAATATCTCACATAAAGTATCAAAGGTTGAATGAGTTGGACAATCATAGAACTAAATAACAGCAATTTGGGATTAGAAGTCCAAATACATGTACACATATAATCTCACGCTGCCCATAATAACGAGTTTACACACACCTGATTTTCAAGAAACTCTTGAAAATCCAAAGGACATTTAAAATTTTGATTAATGGTGTATGTTATAATGTCCCAGGGTACAGAGTTTTCTTACCCACCAACTAGACTTTCGTGCGATTTTTCTCTACTTATTAAGCTTAATTTTTTTGGCTTTGTTGTACACACATCATCACGATATCTCCGTTTTACAGGTAAGGTAGGATTTGATTTGACCTCAACTTTATTGTTCTGGATATCATCATTGTCCTCATCTTCATCAGTGTCATTGTAACAATCCTTAGATTCTGTTAAGCGATGAACAGGTAAATGTACTTCATGTGAGAAATTTTGATTAGGCAGTATGCAAGTGGTATCCAGTGATGTGTGTCCATTTGATAGTGATGATGTAGGAAATGTTGTTGAACACGAAGAAATAATTCTGCAGCTTGATACTGATGTGGAAGAAGAATGGGAAGAAGTGAAGGAACAACTGGGAATAGGAGTCTGAGAAGGACTATGACATTGGCTTTCAGATCTTGATTCTTCGTAATAGGAATCCTTACTGCAACCTGGCTTCGGTGAATCCAAACTAGCAGATTCTGTCCTTGAATGAGATTCCTCTATGGAGAGTATATCTAACTTTATAGATAAATTCTGATTTTGTCCAAGCATCTGAACTGCATCAAGATTATTGTTAGGATCATTATTGTTCTCTTCAAGCATTTCAACAGTATCAGAATCATTGGAAACAGATGGCAGTGCCTGACTTTCTGGTTGTACTGAGTTTGCTAAAGCACAAAGCTGTGACGGAGTAAGAAGAGGTGGTGGATGAACCTGTTTCTCAATATCAGAGTCCTGATCAAAATCAATATCTTCATAATAATTATCATCCTCAACATCTGAATCATTTGGTGAACTGCTTGGTTCTTTGGAAACTATAGATGTTGCCATATCATTTCCAGAGTGAAATTGAAGAGTATCAATTAATTCATTCTCCATTATACTATTAATACTCTATTATCGTACTCATTTAAATATGTTTCAAACTGTCCAGTATCTTCGAGTGGCTTTCAAGGAAGAAGACTTCTTTGTTCAGATGATGGGGTTCTTTTCTAAGATGAAAAATAAATCATAGTCATGGTTCAAAAATGAACTAGAATAAGAACGATGGAACATCTTAATAATAAACTTACCTCAAAGATCAAGTTTTATTAAAGTGAGGTATTGGATCCATAAATAAAGAGAATTGCACAAGAGAAACCGAGTATCAATCTACTAGGCTAGAACGTCCTTCATTGGCCATAAACCTAAGTATTATTAATCGTAGAACTGCGTTTTACAAATATAGAAAAGTACCAATTATGTTACGGATTTTTATTGGACTTTATATTATCGCTAATGATCGGCAAAACTGGTTAAAAAGTGCATAACATGCAACTCCTGCAGTACGCTCAGAAACTTCAATAAAGTGTAATCTGGTATCGTTCTATCTTCCTTGTAGTAACGCTAGTAAAGAGAGATGCAACGTGCCAAAATTATCTGAAGTAAGGTTTTTGAACGCACCCCTGTTGGTAGTATCTGAGGTAGGAAGTTAGAACAGGCTAGAGTTTCAGGTAGCGCTTCGGCTGGTTTCGGCGCCTCAGCGCCGTTCGCCGGCCATTGCGTGCTCGTGTTTTGCTTCAAGAAAGATGGCGGTGTCTTGTTTTCGCGATCGGCCTCACAATCAGAGAAGACTTGAGTTTTTCAAATGTAATAACGCGAAAATCGAAAATCGAATCAACCATTGCTAGTGTTACTATTACAAAGTGTGTTTCTATTACCATTGTGCATAACCAGCGACTCAACCTGGAAGACTGAATTCTCGTTCAAAGAAGAATACATCGGCGAGTATCACAATCGGCCCGGATACATTCCCGGAAGGTTTTTCAGTTTCCCCAGGTGCATCTCCTGGTTTTCAGGACCAGTGAGTTGACCTCACATGCACTTGCAATTCGAATTAAACTCCGCAGTAACGATTTTCACTACGTAACCAGTACTTGGCTACCTTTAAAGTAGTTGTTCCTCGTGTCCGGTCCTCTGCGTTTGTATCTAGATCAAGACTCTAGATCCAGTACTGTATAAAGATCACAGTTGGTGCAAAAGATACAAAGAACCTAAAACTGACAGTCAACTTAGTAGGTTCTAATCAGTTAGGTTATTCAGTGTTGAGGGTTAGCTGCACATAATATGAGGGCTACTATTAACACATTGATATCTGCCTGTCGGTGGGCTAAGCTGTCGATTTTCTGTATTATGGAATTCCTGCACTAGCCATAATTCTGAGTGCGTGCGTGCCTCTGTTTGTACAAGTTTACGTGTGTGCGTGCATGTGCGCGCGCGCGCGCCTGTGCGTGTGCGTGTCAGTGTATGTAACTGGTATCCTGGAACCATGGCTACAGGTGATTTTGATGTTGAGCTATTTGAGCGAAGACTTCTTTCACTCAAAGACTCGCAAGAATCTATACAAGGATTATCAGCGTGGTGTCTTGAGAGACGACAACATCACAAGAAGATTGTTGCTACTTGGTTGCAGGTTTTAAAGAAGGGTGAGTTGCTTTTTGAATTCTGTATAAGGTTCTTGACAGGTTTCTTAATTCATATGTTCCTGGCTTTATTTTAGTTAAAGTTGAACATCGACTAACTCTTTTCTATTTGGCCAATGATGTCATTCAATATTCAAAACGAAAGAACTTTGAGTTTGTTGAGTCGTGGGGTACCACTCTACAAAGAGCAACCACGATGGTGCGTGATGAGAAGGTCAAACATCGTATTCTACGGATCTTCAAGATCTGGGACCAGAGACAGGTGTATGATGAAGAATTTCTCACCGATTTGTCTGGCTTAATATCTGCTGCCCCAAAGAAGAAACTCGATGCCCAACAAACTGGCTCAACTGAAGAGTTTCAGGCTGCATTGTTGATCTCAACTATGAGATCCTGTGCAACATTGGAACAAGCTACTGATGCTAGATTACGTGATTTACGACAAAGCAATATAGATATAGACAATGCAGAAGAGCTTTGTGCATCTTTAAAAGATCGACGGCATGTTGAAGACGCTGAGAAAGAAGTTGACATTGCTGTCAAGAATGTTGAGAACTATGTGCGCGCTCTTGAGGCTGAAATCCGAGAGAGAACTCAGGTTTTGGACTTGTTAGAGCAAGCGGATCAATTTTATGAGACACAACGTGGCGAGGTCAAGATAGTGACAAATGTAAGTGACCTTACGAGTAATGAAATTAAAAGAGAACCTATTATTAAAAGAAAATCAAGAAGTGGATTCTATGATATGATTGTAAGTTTTGTATTAAAGTTATTTCTCTACATTACAGGCTTATCGGAACTTCGGTAGCCGTGTAAAGAATTTAAAAAAGAAACTTGACGAGCTTTTACCTACGCTGGTTTCTCCAATTCCATCGCCGGATGTGAACGCACCATCTCCCAGTCCAGACAGCGACATCGATCTTCCAGGAGATGAGAATCAAGCTAATATATCTGCTATTCTTGATGTAGCTCCACCTTCAATGTACGGCTCTTATCGGCAAGATTATGAACCTATGCCGGTACCAGCTCCGGATATCAATCAGGGGAATGTCTCCGGGGATTTCACCAACAATTTTGCCTCATTTATAGGAGGCAACATGGACTTCGATATGGTAACAGAATAAAACCATAATCTAGAATCGAAAGAGATATATAATGTACTGTAATTGCGATTAATTAATTTTTTACAGAGGAACCTCTTCAGTGATAGATCATCAACACCGACAAGAGCGAGCCAGTATAATGACTCGTTGGAGGTAGTACCGAAATGTAGTAACATTTATTATAATATTGGTTAAATTCCCTGAGTTAAGTAAGTTAATCCCTTACGGAGTGTATTATAATGAATTATTGTAAATTGTAACATATTTGTTTAAAGTCATAGAAACATTTAAAATGGGTATAATATATGGTATCCTTTATTGAAATTTTTAGGCCAAGCCAATCGAGGTGATTAATATGCGGCCGTCCAAGACGGAGAAGTTGAACATCAACTCAAGCGGAAATGAGGAAAACTTCAACATATCTAGTTTCCTCAGGACAGTCCTTCCGTCTAGTGATAGTAGGACTGCTAATGTTAGCGGCATACCTGGATTGGGATTGGACCTTCCTGGAAGCCGGACAGAGTCTCCTCAACGACCAGATTATAGAAATTCACCGAACATTGGTCAACTTCCGGTGAATACTTCGGCCGACCTAGCTGGTCTTGGTAATCTGAACAATCATCAGCTCGCTCATGGTGGTGTCCTCTCCATGAGAAATCCAGTTGCTGGAGAGTCGCACACACCTTCGCCGTACTCGAGTCAGAACAGTCAGAGTAATGTGACTGTACCAATGGGATTTGAATCTTCGACCAATACTGTAAATCCTTTACCTCCTCCTCCTTTACCACCTCCAATCTTCCTCGACGATGAGAATTGCTACAATAAGCTACCACCAAAGTTCCCCACGTGGATGCCCGCCAATGAACCTATCAAGGATTCTGTTAAGTGGGATGAGAAAGGTACATACAGTTCTACAACTATAAATAAAATTTCTAATAGTTTAAAGTAATTTGCTAACAGAATTTGAATGAGTTAATTGTTTTTACAGGAAAGAACAATGTGAATATTAATGTTAATGCTGGATCGTGGGTTAGTGAGAACGACGAAAAACCTAAAGGTAATCAGTGGCTGGAGGGACCCAATGAACGATGGGAAGGTGAAAGTGACTCTGCCTGGTCGAGCATCTTGCGAGGGAAAAACGAAGTCCTTACAGAGACGCCAGAGTCACCTCCAATTTATGAAAAATCCGGATTTACAGAACCAGTTGTCGAATATGATGACTCGCGAGCCCAGGAACCTCTTCTTAGCAGCAGTGGCGACGTCGACCATAGGTTGGCTCTAAGCTGGCAATCAATTTGATAATAAGTTTGTTTTACAACATTTGACATTTTCTTATCTTATGCAGAGTCATTCCTGTGCCCTTGGCTATGGAGAACCAACTATCACACCGATTGATGAAGGTTGCCGATGTTGATCATCGGAATCTTATCAGTCTAACTGGTAGTCCAGCAAATCATGGACATTCGCACGAGACATCCCCGACGGTTCTAACGACAGGAAATAGTTTGTGGTCGAATACTGATCAAGATTATCGGTGAGTTCAATTTAAAGGTTTTTTTATGAAGTTCATGCCAGCGCAGGAAGGGCTATTTAATATTGTTTTCTTATTTAGTCAACAAATGCAACCCGGTGATATCGTCGAGAGCGTCGACATGGAAATGTCTGATGATGAAACGACAGACAGCAAACAGAAGGCACGAGTTCTTGTGGACGTCAGATCTCAGGAACCCACAAGACAGGATCGTGACATACGGATCTTGTCAATGCCGCAATCAGACCATCATCTGGACATGGATATGCGTGTTGTGCATAATCAGCCCAGGGACGTACATGGCATTCATCAGGAACAGCCTCCCAACTTTCATCAGAATCATCAAAACCCGCCAGAATTTCACCAGAGCCACCCATCGGACTTTCGTTCAAACAATCCGCATAATCGAGTTAATCCAGGAAACTTTCATCACCATCAACAAGGGCCAAATTTTTCGTCCGGCCCGCAAGAGTTTCATCGTGGTCCCCAGGACTTTCGTCAAGGTCAACCGAACTTCCGCCAGGAGCAGAATGACTATGACTTTCGCGAGATGCAACATGCGAGACGATCAAGTCAGGAGTTTCATGGGGATTCTCGTCGACGGTATCTCCAACAGCAACAATCGGCTCCAGGAAGCGGAGCCGGTGCACCACCACCTCCACCACCACCGCCACCTCCACTACCACCACCGCCTCCTTTGCCATCGATGCAACAACCACAGTCACAGCATCAACAGATGGACCATCATCTACATATGCATCACGTTCAACAGCATCAACATCAGCAGCTGCAACATCATCATCATCATCACCCTCATCATCGTGATTCCCCTATGTTTCCAAGAATGGAAAGAGGTGGTGGTATTTCAAGTCGTGCTCGAGGATATCTTAGAAATCGACGTGATAGATTTTCCGAAGATCATAATATGCTTCAGCAGCAACAGTGTAACACACCACTGAATCGACGCTCCAGAGCATCTCAAGATCAGCAGCAAGGTTCTTCGCCAGAGATTCTTCCGAATAATCGTCCTCTACTACTGAAACCCCCAGACACTGTCGTTATTTTGGACGAGGAGGGGATGCCAATTGGAATGCCGGATATGGAACTTCGTTTATCCAACACGCCGAATAACTTACGCGACCTCATCAGTCAAGATGACTATTCAAAACATGCTGGATTCGTGCGAGAGAATCATAGTGGCCCTATGGGTTTTGGTCTCGATCGTAGAATACAACAGCATCACCAACAACATCAACATCAACAAGGAAATGCCTATTCCTATGACTCTTCTCATCAGCGAACGAACTTTGGTTTTCCTTCGATGGGAGAATCAACGGATCAGCAGGTGCCACCTCCCAGTACTCGAGCAGAGAACTCTGATCACATACGTAGTGGACCAAATCAACAAGTTCCTGTAGTGGTAATGCCTCAACAACCTACAGGAAACACGGATCACCATGCGAGCTTAAAGTCTCCTTGTTTCTTCGAGGATATTGAGAATGTCGAATTTTCACACACGGCAGACCAGGATCAGGATGTTCCAAAAGCCGACCAGCAGTCAGATCCAGAAATGAGATCGGATCTGAAGGATGTTAGGCAAGAAGAGTCTGAAATTGAGCCAATGAAAGAAGGAAGACTGGAGACAGAGGAGTCAGTGAAAGATGAAAACGCAAAAGAGACGACAATAAATGACATAGGTACACTACTAGAGAGTACCGATAAAATTCACGAAGAGATGTTAGAAGGAAAATCTTCGGAAGAGGTGTCGACGGTGACGATAGAGCCAGCAGAGGGCGCAGTACAGGATGTTGTAGATAATGAAGTGGCGAATGTTGAAAATAACGAACAGGATAAAATTGAAGAGTCAACAGCTGCAGACATTTCTCATGCCGAGGACAGCGAAGTATCGGGATCCAAGCACCAGCTGTCAGAGCAGCTCGAGGCGATAATGAATTCCTCGAGTAAGTCGGTCGCGACCGGGAACGATCAAAAGAGACAATCGGCGAATGGTAATTTCGAATCGGATTTGCATAGCCAACAGGAACCAGATGGTTCACCAGCGGCGAAGAAGACGAAAAGGACTTTATTGCCAAATGGGCCTTCCTTAACAGGTGGCGCTCTCTCTTCGCTTCCATCTAATCTTCCAGCAACACTTTCCCCGGCTCAAGCTGCTCCAGTGTCCGAAATTCATTCCAGCGGAGGGCTCCCCGATTATGAAACCACGAATTCATCCCCAGGAGGAAGTTTTCGAGGACGTGGTGCATCAGGACACCCGCCAGCAGTCAGTTCCAGTGGATTTGCTCCCTGGCGAGGTGGACCACCTCGTGGTAGAGCAGGCTTTCGTGGGGCAGCACGTGGTGCACCGTGGCTCATGGACAGAACCGGCCTTACCCGAGGTCCGCCTGTGGGCAACTTCTTGCCAAGAGGTCTTAAAAGAGGCGGACAATTCAGAGGCAGTGGCGGCGGCGGTGGCGGCTTCAGGGCACGGGGTCGTGGTAGCACCTGGTGAACTTCTCTTTGAGACGAGTTCTGTCAATGCTGCCAATAAAAAATGGGACGTTTTTCTCTTCGTGATACTCCTTGTGTAGACACTGGGATTTATCCTGGTACGCGTAATCGTACATCCGTGAAGTCACACGGAGGCTCTTCTTTTGTAGTCCCCCAGGAACTTGTTGCCGCGTGATTCAACCGGCTTTTCTCTTTACTTTTTCCTTCCCTTTTTTTCTCTTATTTAAAAGAGAAAATCGACTTCTACATACGTACATGCACCTTTATGTACATATGCTTGTGTATACATATGTAAGTCAGAGCGAATGCGTGATTGTACAAGTATGAGTGTATTATGTGACTCTGTTGCTGCGTATCAGACTGAATATGAAAGAGAGATAAGATGAGACTAGAGAAGAAAAAAAAAAAGAAAAGGAAGAAGAAACATGAATGTGCAACGGGATCATCAGTAACATTGTATGACGAGTGACAGTCGATCCCAGAATCTGATTAAACTTAGTTATAATTATTAGCGGCGTCTAGTAGTCATTTGAATATATTTTAAAGAAATATTCTCAGCAGCAGTATGAAAAACGAAATTCACTTTATGTGAGTGACATATAAAAGTGAAGAGCTGTGTATTATTAACATTAGTAATGATAACACAACTCCGCCCTGACCGTCATCATCAACGCCGTCGCCATAGTGGAAATTTACTACTCGCGGAAGGAAGAATTATCCGATTTATAAAAAAAAAAGAAAAATGTTCGAATGACAAACTTTGGTTTCTATAAAAAAAAAAAATGGATCGGCGTGTTACAATTTTTTCTCTAAAGTTTTCACGTCGTGCGCTTCCGTCAGTCTGCATACCTGTCTATCTGTCCATTTACCTTACATGCCTATTAACCTACCCACTTATCTACCTACCTATCCACTTACCTACCGACCTACCTCCTTATACCTATCTACTTAGCTATCATCGTGAAATTGCAAATGTATTAATAAAATACAGTGTTCACATTCTTCACTTCGTGCATTTGCCCTGATCTTCGATAATGCTTTGCCTAATTGTTACACACTGAATAGAATTATTAGAACAAGCAGGTGAAATTGTCGAAATACTTTACAAAAGTCATTTTTTAAAACCTTTTACGTTTCCTTGTACATTGGATTAATTTCCGCGCGCGTGCGCCTTTTTCATTGTATACAAAGAGACATGCGGAAACAGGATGTTCCTTTGTTTCGTCCATTTTTTCTTTTCAAAAAAAAAAGGTAAACACGATCATCTTACTGATTTATCAGATAGGATACACTCTAGCGTTAGGTTATAAATAGCAGCTCGTGATGCGTCCATTATCTTTGAGATTTTATTTTCTTCAATTTGTCAAAGAAATAAAAATAGCAAGACAATATTTCGGTAGCTTAAACCACGATTAACGGTTTTAATTAGTCAAGGATTAATAAGAATTTCTTTGTTGATTACTCTAAAGGTGGCTTCGTGAGCTATTTGTTTGAAATTTTTATGAAATGTAAGGGGGGGGTAAAATGAAAGATACGATCAATGTACAATAGAATATAATTACCGACAGAAGTGCTTAGTTTTTATCATGATTCTCTAATAAAAAATTAAAAAATATTAGTGGAACATCTAGTAGTATAATAAGATATTTTATTATTTACCGATCTCGTCGATTAAAGTTAAGTTAATCACTCGTTTGCCAAGGAAACAGCATTACGTTTTCCGATTTTCCTTTGTCTTCAAAAAAATTCTAGTCAAACGATCTCCATATGTATATTCTTTCTCTTTCAGTATCAACGATTTTTTTTTTCTTTTACCATGTCGAGTAAGAGGCCCAACAACCGGAAGCGCACGGTTCAGCTTTTATAAGCCCTGTGATCATGCAGCGCGTTTCACATTTCTCAAAGTAGCTGACGAGCTTTAGACTTTTATTTCAGTTTAATTATATATTTTTTTTGAGTTTCCTCTTACAGCTACCCTACTACAGTAATCTCAGTTTTCCTTTCTCAGATACCCCTCTTCCTTTATATTCGGTTACACATTCCGACCTTTTCTTCCCATTAATTTGACCCAACTCCGTGCAATTCAAAACAAAATGAAAATGGGTAGGCAGGCAGACTGATAGACGGAACAGCAGTTTGCAAAATCGAAATGTAGAAACGTATAGTTATGTAAGATCCAATCAGATGTTTTTAATTTTCTTTCTGGCGGCCATTAATTTGTCGTATGTCTTGAAAAGAACACAGGACGTTTCTGTATAGATACATATATGTATAGTTATATATCCGTTTTAATGCATACCGTGTATGCTAAAGATATTTTGTACATTGCCTAATAAAATTCATTGTTATTACGTCTGTTTGTAACATTCGCCAATACTCGCTCTAAAAAACTTAAAATAATCTCACGTGAAGTAACCTACTGTAATGTAATATTATAATGTAGTCATAACGTGACATGAGGTGCCTCGGTTCCACCCTTATGAAACACGCGATGCGATTCTCGCTGTGCTGAAAAACATCAAGCAGACAAATAGCACGCAACGAACAATGTACAGCCTCGTTTCATATTGTTGATAATATGTTTGTCAAGTTTTATAAATACGAGGGAAGCTGTGCACCACACATTTCTGTGGTGTAGTTTCCCGCTGAAAGAATAGAACAAGCAGCATATTGTAGAGTATTACGATTGATTTTAAAAATTATTTTTGTCGATTGAAATCCGTGAGTTTAGGCGGGATCTTTTCAACCTGTCCAAGCAACACGGTTTTCAATACTAAATTAATTATATATAATCTTGCGTTATATTTTCTAATTGATGGTATTCCCTGTAGATGCTGTCTGGGGCGCAGAGAAAAAGCCAAAGAACGTAACGAGGGAGAAACGAGTGGATGGATAAAAATTTCTTGGAAAAAGGTAAAACCATATGAAATTCACGGAACGTGGTGTGTAGGCACATGGGTCGATAGTGACTCCCTACCGCCATCGTACTCCTTCCTTTGACCTCCTCGTTGCTAGCTCCTCTCTCTCTCTCTTTCTCGTGGTCTCTCTTTCTCGCTCGCACGTTTTCATTCTCTTTTTCTCATTGCGCGATTCTCTTCTATTCGTAGGCGTGCTGTAAAGCAATGGCAGCTGTCAGTGGCCGCTCGGACGTCGGAGTAGAGCAGGCTGGAGTACAAGAGGACGGCGAACACGTGCGATTGCGAACGTAAAGGCAAAAGGTGATTCCTCCAGTTGATCGGTTCGGAAAAGGGATATAATTGGCGTTAATGCATGAGGCGCGTGTGCAGTGGTGAAGTGTCAGTGAACTGAAGAGATTGAGCAAGATGATTTGATATTATACTAGCGGTGGGCATTCATGCGATAATGTAGAAAGTATTGTCGCATCCGTGCACGCATTACTACATGATTAATACGCATCCGTACTCTGCGTGTAAATAATTAAATAACAATAGGTCATCATTAACGGCACGCTTGGTTCGAGAGGTAATAGTGTATCCATATTGATCTGATCGTATAACACCTCCTCGTCCCATCTCGACCTCCTTCTCATCAACAAGGATCTCCGTGTTCTACTGATTCTCTTAGTCTCTGAAGATCCAGCCGATATAAAGTTGAGCCGGGTCGTTTTATTAATGTGCAATAGAACGGTGATGGCGGTAGATACTTCAGTAGGAATGACGTGGTTGATAGTGGCAGTAGAAAATGAAAACAGATGCCGGAGTAGACTCTTGGCGTACTCGATCGGGGTCCGGGATGGTTAAAATATCCTCGTGCAATGGAGTTAATATATTAGAATCGTCAGGAAAAATATTGAGAAATGGTCTAGTGAATTATCAATTAGAAAATACTGAATAACGTCGTAGTCCTGATGCCCTGAATTGTGACTCTTGGAAATGATGCTACCGATACGTGGTTTAGTACTATTCAAGAAACGACTTAAGTATCGGCAGATTCGGAAGCTTCTTAGAGGCATCGTCGAGTAAGATGAGCAAGAGCGTGGAGCTGCTTGCCGGTTCGGAGGACGGTGAGCCAAGTTCTGGTGAGTTTTCAATCAAATATATTGTAAAGACAGCTGATTGCTCGTTTATTTAAATCGGCTATTCTCATTGGTAGATCACTCTGGAACTGAAGAAAGAACGAGACTGAATCTTAACGGAAACAGACAGCTGTCAAGAAGTGCCACAGAACTTCGTGATAAGAATAGTATACCTGGTAGAGAGTCCCCTTTAGTGGGAACGCAACCGTCCTCCTCTTCATCCATACGTCAAGACGTTCATCCAAGCGTCGTTCATCATCATCATCATCGACACGCGACCGTGGCGCAGAGAACGCATACATTCTTCGCGACTCTTAAGAGTCGCTGGTCCAGGAGTCGCAGCAAGGAGAGAAAGAAATCGAGGGATTCCTCGAGTCAGCTTCATGACTCAATTAGAACTTCCAACTCTAGGATTGCTGGAGGAGAATCTGATCGTGATTACGCTGCCGATTACTCCAGCGAGCACAGTAGAAGTTCCTCAGCCACCCAAAGTCCAGCCAGGCACGCGCTAGGTCATCATCCTGGTGAATAAAAGATTTGTCTTACATTATAGCGTTAATAGCATTATTCACATTGACAGTATACATCTTCTTCAGGGGAATCACCATTGGCAAGGATCGCTGGAGTCGTAAATAACCAGTCAGGCCAGGGCAGCAGCAGGTATCAACGAGGCGACAACGCCGAGGGCTCCTGGGAAGGAGTTAGTGGCGAGTTCCGAAATTCCAGAGATGAAGGTTTGAAAGAATGGCTTCCTCGTCAAGGGAGTCAGGACGCTACTGAGATCCTCCTGCAAGATGAAGAGTCCCATAAACGAGAACTTGCTCTGAGACAACATGCCTTCTTCCAACTACGATTGCACATCAGAAGGGGGTCGAACCTCGTCGCTATGGACAGGTGTGGTCTGTATCTCTCTTAAATTTTTGCAATTTTTTCCATTTTTTGAGCATTGGCGATTTTTGAGCTTGGCCTCTCTACCTTGACCTTCATCAATCCTATCCTGACATCACTTCCTTAGGGGCCAGCGATCCTTACGTCAAGATCAAGTGCTCCGGACGATTGTTGCACAAGTCTAGGACTGTCCATAGGGATTTGAACCCTGTCTGGGATGAAAGCGTGACCCTTCCCATAGAGGACCCTTTTCAACCTCTCACTATAAAGGTATCCGTTTACCTGAATAAACAAGATAATCCAAAGAAAAGCTAAGCTTTCTTATGCATCAATTTTGCGTCTCTTACTTCTAGGTCTTCGACTACGACTGGGGCTTGCAGGATGATTTTATGGGTGCTGCCCAGTTGGATTTAACTCAGTTAGATCTTGGCCATTCGCAGGACATCGTCCTGGAGCTGAAGGATCCAGCACGACCTCGACAGCATTTAGGTGAGATTTTTCTCACGGCAACTTTATGGCCAAGAAATCAACAAGATAAAGAACAGGTAATGCTCGTTTCTATTATTTGTACACGGTTTATGTGTATAGTACAAAGCGTGATGAGATCATCGTTGAAAATGGGCAAACAGGGATAAGAGTAGCATCGATCTTTCAATTTACCGATGTTGGTGTGTCTTGATTGTGGGAGGGTACCTTATCTACAGCAACTTTCCAAAATACAGTTTATCTATCGTCGATATTACTTTTAAACTCCAGTTGGATACTCACGAGCTCGTAGATCATGTGAATTTGCATGCGGACACGGTGCATGTGACGTACGTTAGTGTTGTGAAATGTGAAAGAAAAATTAGGTTAGAAATGAGAGCATATTAAGATAAACGAGTAAAGGACGTACTAGTGAGAAATTAGTTCTTGCATTAAAAAGGAGATCTTGAATGATGCTATCATGGATTCAGAAAATAGAAAACCATTGCAAGAGGAAAAATATAGTTCTTCCTTCAAACAACTCTGCAAAGACAAGTTTGAGAAGATCGAACGCGTCGAGAGGATGCTGGAAGATGAAGCTGAGAGAATCGTCGAGGATAATATTGAGAAACACCCATGGCTCAGGCCAGTTGAAACCTGGTTAACCGAACATAAAAAGTCTTATTCTCCATCAGAATCATTGAGTCTTATGCAAAGGAAATCAAGCGTTTCTACTCAGCATGACAATGCTGCTACACTTTTAAATCCATCTAAGAATTCGGATGGTACATTAGAAAACGAAGAGACTACTGCGTCTACAAATGAAAAGGTTATTGACAAATGTACCACCACAGAAAAGAAAGTAGTCGATGATTTAAAAAAATGTCTAGGTTCCAAATCAGCAAAGCCAGATAACCGAATTGATGTTCTTGAAACGGTAATACATCGCTTTAAAACTTTCCGTCATACCCGGACACCTTCGGTACTTCAGACAACTTCAATGGCAGATACGGTATCTACAACTGTGCTTACCTCGACCGCCAATGTCAATTGTGATACTTTCACCACGGCCGCTGATATCGTCAGTAACGGTATTACTGATACTTGTATAACGTCACCAACAAGTTCATCCATTGAAGCTCATACGAACAACCAGGAGAAAAAAAGAAATCTTAGCTTCCTTTATTCTGAAAATTGGAACATTTCCACATTACTTACAGACTCGCCGACACCACCTCCATATCCGCCTCCACCTCCACCACCACCACCACTACCACCTTCAACTGTATTACCTCTACCTTTATCACCCCCTCTATCACCCTCGACCGAGCAAGAATTATTCAAAGGTAAAGAAGAAAACAGCGGCGTAGTGTATCGGAAACATTCGCATCAACATGATTTCCTTGACACGATAAAAGAAGGTTTTAAGGAGAAAAAGGATGAATTGTGCAGGGTAGATACTTTGGGATAATAATATAGTACATTATTGTTCAGGATATTAATGTAATAAAAATAAATTGTAAAGGCATAGATATGCGAAAGGATATTCGAGTAATCGTTTACTGCATTTGTTGCAGTACTTTCAGAGGAGCAGTCGGCTGGCAGACGTGAATCGAAGGTTAAAATCACAGATATGGAGTTCTGTGGTGACGATAGTTCTCGTGGAGGCGAAGAATCTCCTGCCAATGGATATAGAGGGTCTCTCTGATCCTTACGTTAAGTTTCGATTGGGTACAGAAAAGTATAAATCGAAAATAGCAATGAAGACACTAAATCCTGTGTGGCTGGAGCAATTCGACTTTCACCTCTACGAAGATCCTTACCTGGGGCAGGAACTTGAGGTAACTGTCTGGGATCGGGATAAGAGTCATCAGGATGAACTCATGGGTAGGACCATCATCGATCTGGCAACTCTTGAACGGGAAACAACGCACCGATTGTGGAGAGAACTTGAGGATGGTGCTGGTAGCATATTTCTACTCCTGACTATAAGTGGCACCACTGCTAGTGAAACAATTAGTGATCTTGCTGCCCACGAAGAGAATCCTCATGAACGTACTCAACTTTTTCAACGATATTCCATTTTTAACAGCTTTCAGAGACCACGCGATGTTGGCCACCTTACCGTCAAGGTAATACTATATCTTTCTTCATTCTTCGTGATACAATATTTCCATGTTTTATCATCCTCTGGAACAGGTATACCGGGCACAAGGACTTGCTGCTGCTGATCTTGGTGGTAAGAGTGATCCATTTTGTGTTCTTGAACTGGTAAATGCAAGATTGCAAACTCAGACGGAATATAAGACCCTGGCGCCAAATTGGCAGAAGATCTTCACCTTGTAGGTACCTGTTTTTGACTCTAATGGTCTTATAATTTTCGTATCTATGAGATGTTAGTTTTAAATATTTTCTGGTGGCTTCATTATTTCTAGCAACGTTAAAGATATCAATTCTGTGCTGGAGGTGACTGTCTACGACGAGGATCGAGATCATAAGGTCGAGTTCCTTGGGAAAGTAGCGATACCTCTATTGAGAATTCATAATGGAGAAAAACGATGGTATGCTTTGAAAGATAAAAAACTTAGGGGACGTGCCAAGGGTAACTCACCACAGATCCTCCTGGAGATGACAGTCGTGTGGAATGTTTTGAGAGCTTGCATCAGAACAATCAATCCCAAGGAAACGAAATATATGGAGCCGGAGATCAAGTTTAAGAGACAGCTCTTCTTGAAGAATGTTCTTCGACTGAAAGCCATAATTTTGATATTTATCAATATGGGCAAATATATTCAGTAAATCAATTTCACTGATTAATACAACTTATGATTGAATAAATATTTATTTTCTTAAATTCATTGTATTTTGTACCACTAGGAGTTGCTGGGAGTGGGAAAAGAAGTCGCGGAGCATCCTGGCCCTCATCCTGTTCGTTCTAGGTTGTTACTACTTCGAACCTTATATGATACCCACAGCAGCTCTTCTTATCCTCGTGAAATATTATTTGGTAAGTGTCCAGTGACATTAGAAATTCAACAAAAAATATAATTGTTGCGATTGTATTATCATCAATAGGTCGCCCTGGTAACTGGGGCTCCGCTATCTCATCAAAATTACACTCTTCAGCTCCAGCAATCGCATCACCACCAAGATCATGGGGATGCTGCTTCGGACGAATGCCCTCCAACACCTGGGGACGATGATGACGACGAGGATGACAAGGACAAGGTCGGTGAGTCGTTGCCTGTAGCGAATCACATTATTCAAAGATGTGGCTGGAGGCAGTCAGCAAGGTGAAGACTTTGATCATGCATGAGGGGATTTCCTACAGGAGGAGAAAAAGAGTTTGAAGGAAAGACTCCAGGCGATCCAGGAAGTGACGCAGACCGTGCAAAACTCCATTGGATACATCGCCAGTTTAGCAGAGAGAGTGAAGAATCTATTCAACTTTACCGTACCATATCTGAGCTACGTGGCGATGATGCTCGCCATCCTTGGCGTGGCTGTTCTGTATTTAATTCCTGTGCGGTACCTCATCCTGGCCTGGGGTGTCAACAAGTTCTCGAGGAAAATACTAAGGCCCCATTCCGTTCCCAATAATGAGCTGCTTGACCTGATTTCACGGGTCCCTGATGATGAGGAACTTTTGAATTACAGGTTCGTTATTCTCTTATTGATCAGCAGCAGTATTCAGATTTAATTCTAGAACTGACCTACTGATTTTTTCTTGTTGAAATCTGTAATGTGCAGAGAACTTAAAGCCATACCGACTGCAGATTGTGAACGTGGAAGCGCATTTAGCTGTAGTTCCTCGGGTGGTACTGTTAGCGGTAACCCCAGTGGAATTGGAAGTGGTGCCCATAGAAGGGAACAAAGAAAGAAGCACAAACCTGCGTAACACAGTGCCCCACCGCGGCCGGATATAGCGGTTCCGCGGACACCAAGTATACTAAAGAAGATCCTTACCCGCCAACGAAAACTACTGTTGTTGGGCCGACAGAGTTTCACGAGCTCCTCCGATGCGCTCACAATTAACTGACTGTATTGCTCGTGCCATTCTCTGAGCTATCAGGAAATGAGCTTGGCTCTCGAGGATGATCTTACAATTACAAATTCTACCATATCCAGGCGACATTCCGGTTTTGTATAACCAATTTGGTACTAAGATGGTTCCAAGTTGGTACCAGGACTTAATCACGACGTATCTCGTGGCTGCAAATAGCATCGATGCGATCAATTTACATGGGCTTCCTTTTATGGTAGCCTTCCACACCTTTTATGCCATTATTCTCAATGCACTTAACATCTCTTCTCGTTAGACCTAGCTCTTTACATGACTTAGTATTACTTCAAGTCTCTTTACGCGTCTTAATCTTTTATTATGATCATGCTCGATTGCTATTAACAAATATTGATCGTTATTGATCACTCTCCAATTCGCAGAAGGACTGGTCATGCGAGATTCTTCCAAGATTCTTCATAACAAGTGACCTTTTGCTAAAACGAACGAAAGGAATAAAAGGAGAGTATTTATCCTTCTCATCTTTTCGCCGTTTGCAAATTTTAGCAATTTTTGCCAATTTTTCGGCAATTCTCGTAACAACGCATCAATCTACCAGACGTTTTATTCTCTAGGTATTACTAAGAGAACAATGACGACGAAAACAAAGACGATGATCATATAATTAATGTGATAAGGGAATAAGAACCGTTATTATATTAATTGATAATAGAATTAAATATAGTATTGAATATTAGTTTTCATTACCCAGAAAAATTGAATCGATGTAACAGTGATCGATTACAATTTTACTATAAATTCTGATATATTGTGATAATTTAATCTTAATGCATCAGGTATGCACAAAGAGATATTTAAAAACTTTTTTGACATCTCTGTAAGTGGTGGATATTGAATAAAAGCTGAAAATTCATCAATGAAAGTTCAACCATATAATTTTTGGAGATATCAATATACAATATTTCCTGCTACACTAACACCTGATCTTTACAATTAATAATAAGGTAAAAGAAATTGTTCATCGCAAGCAGTCCAAGTAAATAATGCTAATAAATTCAAACCTCTTCATCAAGCTCCTCCAAGTGATCCAATTTCAGTGGTTTGGGTTTCTGTAAAGTCTTTTCAATTCCAAGTGTCTCAGGCGTCTTATCTTTCTTTCTTGTTTGTTTAATACGCTTTTGGCCTACCACATATTCAGGCATGATGATCTTACTGCTTTGAAATGTTACACAGTCTTCCTGTTCTACTATTACAGGAGCACCATGTACTTCTGATTCATGCTCTTTTGGTCTTTTAAATTCAATGGGCGGTCTATCTTTTCTGGTTTTAAAGGCAACCTTTTCTTTACTTCTTATTGAGTGGTCAATGTCCATTTGTTCTTCACGGTCCTCCTCCATTTCCTTTCTTGCCCTTAATTCCCGTAAAAATGAAAAAGCAGCCTGAGCATTACTATGTTCTGTCATATCTTCATTGGAAACATCATCCAGACTATATTTGGTCCACTTGTGAGGATTTTTATGATGATCAGGAATACTTCTAAGATTAACTCGTGGTGCAGGTGCGCCAGGTCGTTTAAAAAGACTCTCCTTGCCTCGAAACTGTTTAGTTTCAGTCTTCCGTTTACGTCCATTCGTGGATATTGCGCGTGGATTCTCTAAATTGTTTAGTTCAATCACCATTTCCTTGGGTGATACTCTGTGGACTTCCTTATCCTTACTACACTCTTTTTCTGCTCTAGAAAGTTGTTCTAAAAGCAATTTTTGTCGACTGGCAAAAGCTGTGTCAACACCTTGGGCCCTGAACTCTCCTTTTGCATGCATTTTTGTTTTACTTATATTTGCCTATAATCACGAAATATTTTAATAGCACTGACATAAAATAAATATTCAATAATGCTGTGTATTATTTATGAAATTAAAATCAACGTACCCAGTAGGTTACCGTAGGTTATTAAAAAAGATTGGATATTATTTTTTTTCACCATTTATGGAAGTGCTCTAGAAAGATATACATATATCCCACTAGAAACTTCTGAAAATGCTCCAATTACTTGCTGAAATAGGAACAATAATAAATACCAATAAAATATTAATACGAATTCTTTAATGACGTACAAAGTTTAGTGGAACTTACTATTATTTTCTATTGTTCCTTCCTTCCGTTTCTTATACCTGCCTCCTCCAATGAGATGTGCCAGATTTTCTATTGTTGCAATTGTGAATGTCCAGTTGTACTACTACCATGGAGTATATAAAGTTGAGTAGATTGCTTAGCCCAGACAATCCATTGGACTACAGTTTGGCGCCAAAATACATTACTCGCTTCCGATTCTTTAAGGGCATTGCTTTCTTTTTTTATAATGCAAATTTTCGTTTTTTTCTTGACCTTTTTTGGCTTTGTGCTCTAGAGAGCCAAGTGCCAAATAATGCATCCTTTAAAGACCTGTAATAAGTTAGCCAGACATTTTTAACTTTTTCAATTTGTTTCTGTACTAATCGTTTATAGTTTTTCTTCAAACAAAATAAATTATAACAAGAAGTTAGCTGGACATATTTTATTTATTAACCGATTTTGTTCGATAAAGGGGCAAATCGATGCGAAATCGTTTGGTGGTTACGAATAACTTAGTTAAAAGTTTTGGTAGACATCGATTCTGCCAGAAACCTCAAAACCTGTAAGCGCAATCGTGGTGGGGGTAAACCACACGATTGCAATGAATTGGCCGGAAAGTATTAATTTTTTAAATAAGAACATTTTGTGAGGTCTTCATAGGCGTAGAATTGTTGGTAGTTACAAATAAACTAGTTAAAAGGTTTGATGGTCATTAGTTCTGCCCAAAATTGTAAAAAAAATGATTCGGACAATACTTGTGGCTTGCGACCATTGGATGTGTTCCGAAATTAGTATCAGTAACTGACAGTATTGCACTAGCCTTCTATAAAGCTGCAGTGTATTAATGGTGGTACTGCGAGTTACTGAAACTGATTTCAGCACATACCCAATATCGCGAGCAACTAGCATTCCCCTAATCATCTTTTACAATTTTGGGCAAAAGCAATAACCAGCAAACCGTTTAACTAGTTTATTTGTAACCACCAAACGATTCTACGTCAATTAAGACCTCAGGGAATGTTCTTACTTAAAAATTAATATTTGTTCCAGAAAAACTATTGATTGTCAAACCTTTTAATGAGACCACCAATCACCACCAATCGACCATCAAACGATTAGTACAGAAAAAATTAAAAAAGTTAAAAGTGTCCGGCTAACTTATTAGAGGTCACACAGGAATACCATCTTAGTTTCCATCGTGCAGAGTTTAAACAGTTTAGCAGTGTCCATTGGTCAAATCCATTCAACTCCTATACGTGATTGGTTAACTCTGTTAAACTCTGCACAGTGGAAACTAAGCCCATATCTGCTATAAGTGGTTTGTGGATTAAGTGATATACATATGTATGTCTAAAACTGATGACATCCGAAGGACCGTGAAGTCTGATGTGGATTGATGCGTGGCTGTCAGGAGAAACCATAAAGTTGAAAGATGAATACATTTGCTCGAAGTGACAGATAATATATTTTTAAGAGAATGTGGTCATTTTTCTCACGGGATCCTACTAAGGATTTTCCTTACGAAATTGGAGAACCTGTATCGGGACTTGAGGGAAAAAGTATTTGGACTTTGCATAGAGCTAAGAGAAAGGTAACTTGAGAAGATTGTACTAAAAACGTAATTTTATTAATATTGTATATGTCATATTTGATGATTATTCAGTCTTATGTTAATTATGGTATAATGTAATTACTTTATTAGTTTTCCTTGAATAATATTTCTTTATAGGGAGCTACTGGCGGAGAGGATGTTTCTGTGTTTGTGTTTGATGTTAAAAATGGTGGAGAATTTCAGCTGGAAATTGCACGATCAGCAGTCAAAAGACTTAAAACTCTGAGACATCCAAGTATATTGGCATATCTGGACAGTCTAGAGGTGTAATATATTTTATTTATTGAATCTGATGATAAGGTCACTAAGAAATGCTTATTCATTGTTCACTTTATTTAGACGGAGAAAATGGTGTATCTAGCTACTGAAAGAGTAGAGCCATTACATAGTCGTTTGTCTAGAAAAAATGATACTGGAGATGGTCATCAAAAGGATTTGTACTTTTCATGGGGAATATTCCAAATTACTGTATGTAGAATAAGTATTTGTATTTTTATTAAGTGTACTCATAGGAGAAACTAATTAATTTCTTAATGTTGTTCTAAATAGAGGGCACTAAGTTTTTTAAATAACGATGGCAACTTGCGACACAACAATGTCAATCTATGGTCTGTGTTTGTTAATGAAGAAAGTGGAGAATGGAAACTTGGCGGAGTGGAATATATGACTGCAGCAGATTCTCTATACACTTTTTTACACCCAACACTGCAGATGTATCGTCCACCAGAAGCCATGGAAAATGCAAAACCACCAACTAAATGGTAATGTAAAAGCTGATAAAAACATTATTTTCTTACACCATTTTGAAATTTGAGTCACATGTCAGTTACCTACAGAACAGTAGTAGAATGTGAATGATCGTTTAAATAACGATATTAGAATTTTCAATATTTAAATATTTAGGTTTAATCTTTGCACTATGAAACTGATGAATGAATAAAAAAAATAGCTCAATTGACATGTGGGGTCTGGGCTGCCTGATTTGGGAAGCATTCAATGGACCGCTTACTGCCGCTGCAAATCTTAAAGCTGTTGACAAAGTACATATTAATTTTTATATATTACTAAACCTATTTCGAATTACTTAGACCTACATTTAACTGCAATATGTAATATTATTCATTTAGATCCCAAAACAGTTGATGACAGTATACAGAGAACTGACGGGTTCCAATCCGGAAGGCAGACGAAACCCCGCTGACGTTATTGTTCGATGTCGTAGTAACGGTGGATTCTTTAAGAACGACCTCGTGGATGCTCTACTCTTCCTGGAAGAAATTCAGATGAAAGAAAGGGGCGAAAAGGGCCGTTTCTTCTCACAACTCGCTAGTCAATTGGAAACCTTTCCAGAAGGTGTAGGCAGGCACAAAATTTTGCCACAATTATTAGCTGCTTTTGAATTCGGTGACGCTGGAAGTGCAGTTTTACCGCCACTTTTACAACTTGGACGCCAATTGCCTGATGCTGAATATCAAAAACGCGTAGTTCCATGCGTTGTTAAATTATTCGCATCCAACGACAGAGCTACGAGACTACGGCTGTTGCAGCAGCTTGATAGATTTGTTAATCATTTACAGCCAACTACAGTTAATGAAGCTATTTTTCCACAGGTATATTTTTCATACATACTTCAAATTGTTATCAAGTATCTAGAATCAGGATACATTCAGTATGTACTTTTTTAACCATATTTATACGTTGCAGGTAGCGAAAGGATTTTTAGATACAAATCCTGCTGTTCGGGAACAGACAATAAAGTCAGTCGTTCATTTGGCTCCAAAATTAGATTATAACAATCTCAATGTTGAAACGTTGAGATATTTTGCCAGACTTCAATCAAAAGACGATCAAGGTGGAATCCGCACCAATACGACAGTCTGTCTAGGAAAAATAGCTCAACACCTACATCCTCAGATAAGACAAAAGGTACGTATCAATTAGATAATTAATTAAATGATATATCAATAAGAAATTTATTACAGGTTCTAATAGGCGCATTTATTCGTGGGACCAAAGACCCGTTTGCGCCTGCGCGCAGTGCAAGTGTCTTAGCCCTAGCAGCTACTCAGCAGTACTTTTTACTTCAAGAAGTTGCAAATCGAATATTACCTGCTCTATGTCCTCTTACTACAGATATCGATAAAGGTGTAAGGGATAATGCATTCCGTACGATACGTGGATTTCTTTCGAAACTCGAAAGAGTGTCAGAAGATCCTGGTCTGCGTGAATCTATGGGTAACTTAATTTTCAATTGTGCTACAAATTTCCTGTCAATCCTCTCATAAAATTCTAAAAAAATCTTTCAGAGGCAGACGTAAACACTGCTACCCCAAGTCTCAGTAATGCTGCTGCAACATGGGCTGGTTGGGCAGTCACAGCTGTTACTGCAAAATTTTATCGAAGTCAATCAGATACTCCAAAATCTTCTAATCCTCATAATACGTCCAGAATTTTACTTAGCAAGCCAGCTTCTTTGGGTAAATATATTATAACTTTTCTCTGGCATTTTTCAATACTCAATGATCATTTCTGTTTATTAAAATTAAGTTTGTGCATTCTGTTTATTGTTTTAGAACAAGCTAGTAGTTCGCAGAGTAGTGCTAGTACAACTGCAACTACTAGTAGTGCCACGAGTATGACTTCTTTGGATCATGATCATGATCATGATACTCAAAACACTGGAAATACTAATTCTGATTGTGACTGGGATTGCTGGGAAGCGGATAATTGGGGAGATATGGAACAGCAACCCACAGGTCAAAGCACAACAGCAACCAGCAATATGTCACCATCCTCTGTTCCTCCCAAGGCTAACGATCAATGGACAAGTTTGGAGGAAGAACCGGTTGGTGGCGTTTTAGTTTTTTTTTTTCTTTGATACATGTTTTGTTACGATTACATGCTTGAGAATTTTTCGTCCGGCTTGCAAATAATAGGATATATTTTATTAAATTCACATAGGAAGAGGAAGCTGCTGAAAGTGTGAAAGAGAAAAACGAGGAGTCAGAAACTGGCTGGGAGGATTCAGAGTTCCAGCCATTGGAAGATTTTCAACCACTGGAGCAATCTGGTATTGTACAACTACAGTATATTTGGTTTTGTTCTTTGATCGAGATGAAAAATTAGTTATTTTAATTACGCAGGCGTATCAGAAGCAAATAATAAATTCGGCGAGGCTAGAAGGAAACGGGAAGAACGAAAACTTGCACGTCAACGGCAAATGGAGGCTAAGAGAGCCGCCAAATTACGAACCAGTGCTCCAGCTAAGAAGATTTAATGAAATTAATCAAATACCGTTATTGAGTGATTAATTATACTATTATATTAGAATTATTATCTGCGACGAACTGAAGAATAAACGTTTCACGTACCGTAATACAATAATTGAGTCATTTATAGAATTACGTTTTTGCTATTTTCTTTTCTTTATTATATCTTCAACTATGAGGATATATAAATTTATTGCAGCTTATTTTTATTTTTATTTATCATTGTATATCTTATAATATTGAGCCATGGGCATATCTGTTCGGACAATCTGTGGACAATGATAGATAAATAATATTTTTATATAGTATCACAAGTGTGACTGTTCAGTAGGATTCTCATAATGAAAGCGAGCATTTAAATGATTTGCATTGCCAAGTTCTCGCTTAAATCCTAAACTTTCGTAAAAAGGTATTAAGTTATCACGGCAATCCAATGATAATTTATAGCAACGTAGATTTCTTGCCAGTTTAGATATAGTATTTACAAGTAGTTTACCCAATTGTCTACCTCTATACTCATTACTCACCACAACATCTTCCAATTTTCCACGCTGGAACATAATTTAATTTAACTTTCCAAACTTACTGCACTAGTCAAAAGTAGAATCGATTACATACCAGAGCACAATTGTGAATGAATTTCTGTTCTACAACAAGAGTAGAGCTACCGATAACTTTTCCAGTATTCATATCTTCGACAACAACAATGTAATAATCACCAGCCATTTTCATTTTTCGAAATGTATCTATAAAAATGAGTACATATCAGTCATACCTCATTATAATATAATCTTGTATTAAAAAGTAAATAGAAAAGGGTCAATAATCTTGACTTCATAAAACTTACTTAGGAACTGTTCATGGCTAATATTTCCTACTTCAGTCAACTGACCCAATAGTTGAATAAACCCTAGAAATTGAAAATCATCTAAGAAATTGGTTTTAAATGATACAGGTATAACTTGTCAAAGTAACACTATTACCTTTATTATAGTCTTTAACAGAAAGTGGTCTAATGATAAGATCATTATCCTTTGAATCTGATAAACGATCCAAAAGATTTTTACTGAATAGATCAAGTTCCTCCAATAGATTGTTACCCTGTCGATGGAATGTCATAATATTGTCTTATTACATTATTGTTATCTGATTCCTCTAAGAATAGTACAGTATGTTTGAGCAAACGTTACGATATATCAATAAGAGTTTAATTCTTTCTTTCACATAAAATTCAATCAACAAGTATGATTTTGAGCGCACGCATGAAGAGCGTTTAAACCATATGGACTTACAACGTGAGGAACAGCCATGTCGAGTGCCAGAGAACTTTATACTGGACTAGAGTCACTAGATCCTTGCAAAGAGCAGAAATTGCTTTCTTTCTACTTATTGGTTTCCAACGAAGTCTCCCACCACAATAAACACGGAATTCCTCCGTCGTGGCATTTTACAGGCAACACTTTCACGTATAATGCCTAGGGCTAACAGCTGGATTCTAATCTGTTTGATGGCCTTCACACTTTACGTTCACGGTTAAACATTTGTGATCATTTGCCTTTTTCACTTTTTTTACTTTTTCTTATCTTATGATGCTATATACGTTTCAATAAAACGACCTATTAATACCAGGTAACAATGAACGAAATAGATTACAATCATGATTTTCACAAAATGCTTCATTGCTGTGAGTTATCGTTAGAAAATCATCCATTACTTTGTTAATTAATATCTCCAATGAAGATTTGTAGAATTAGTTACGAAAGCCAAATTCGTACTTTACATATCAGTAGGTCTGTCTGGTCTGTTCTTGTTATCTTCACTTTCTGCACTTTTCAAAAAGTACACATTCTTATTGGGTGATATTTTTAGGTAACCAATGAGAATCTGCACATTTTAAAAAGTGCAGAAAGTGTAGGTAACAAGGAAAACAGACGACCTAGTGTGCCCTTCTTGATGACACCGCTCCAATAGCAGATCTTCCACTTCACAATTTAGATGGATCCGAAGGAATAATTAATTGTGGATAGATAAATTAAATATTTCCGCCAACTAAATATTTTGGCAATACTCAGAAAGCACAAAACTGTATAAATTGAATAAAATGGCTCAAGGGCCGAGATGTGATGGATTAATAAAGAATGTGCAAAACCACGTTTACTAAATCTGAAATATCTATATATATATCTAGACAGCGATGTACCTCGCGCGACGGTCCGATCACCAAATCCGATGGCCTTCTTGATGATCAGATCAAAGATGAGTACGGTGGTCAGAGATGAGTGGGGAGATGCACAACGCTCCGGT
>NW_014333243.1:708447-741822 GCF_000341935.2 Cephus cinctus | reverse complement strand
GGCGCGTCGACACGCCAAAACACAGCTCCAGATTATCACGCGTAGTATTACTATATATACACGACCAATCAAAAACGTGGAACTGCTTCGAGGGCCCTCCGCTAAGGTGGCGCGCCGGAACCAGAGAAAAATTGCCTTCACCAAAAACAGGCTCATTGGCAATCTCCCTACTCATCTCTGATGAGTAGTGAGAACCTCCGCCCGCCAAGCTACGCGTTCGTGTTCACGTTTAGCTCGGCTACGACGGGATATGCTTTGTCGACGGAGGCGATGATCTCAAAATCCTACTTCTAGATTCGCCGCTACGATTTAGCGCCATGATTTTGGTATTGCCTAAAACCATAGCGTTGTGCATTTCCCTACTTATTTCTGATCAGATATAAGAAATTATAGAGAATCTTTGCCTAAAATGAACCCTCGAATACTTCAATTGTTGGTGTTTAACGTAAAAACTGGGAGACGAGAATTTCATATTACAAAATGCTTGTCACGTTTTTTTGAGAAGGATCCGAAAGGTGGATATCCTAAAGTATATGATCGTCTGGAAAAATCAGACACTTCTACATTGGGAAAAATTCGTACTGGTTATCAACAAATAGTTGAAGAATTTAGTCTTCTCAAGGATGAAATAAAAGAGCTGTCTTTCATGGACCCAACGATAGGACTTAAAGAGTATGCAGTTGATGTCAAATGGAAGTTTCATGACAATCCAAAAGCACTTAAAGAATGGGTGATAACTTGTGACAGTGATTACAACGCTGGATTTTCTACAGTTAGGTATATTTTTTATAAAATTTTTCATAAATACTATGCTCAAGTTGTAATTAAATCAGTTTAGAGCTGTCGCCAGGGGGTAAAGGTCTTTTCACTGGATATTTGGATACAAAGCTTCCAAAAGATGGAAAGTTGAAACGAACAGGATACTGCAATATGAAGTCATTACCACCACGAAAAGCATTTCAACGGGAAGAGCCATTTGATTGGGGAATGTATACTCATATAGTATTAAAAGTACGTGGTGATGGACGCTCATACATGTTAGGTATTACTACAAAAGTTTCATATGACCTCATGTGGCATGATGTATATATGTTTCCAATGTATACTCGAGGAGGTCCTTATTGGCAATATGTAAGGATACCATTTTCAAAATTTTTTATGTCAAGTAAAGGGAGAATACAGGATAAGCAAGCTTCAATACCATTACATGAAGTAAGAACATTTGGAATCACAATTGCAGATGCAATTCCAGGTTCATATAGATTAGAGATTGATTACATAGGGCTACAATATGATCCATCTCATGAAGAGGAATTTGCATATGAGTCGTATCGAGTTGATCCATTTATTCTAGTCTAAGATTCAACTTAAAAAAAAGTGTATCAAAAATTATGTAAATAAATACTACTGAGCTTTAAAAAAAGCTGGTTATTACCCTGTCAAGTAAAAAAGATCCATCCTGAATATTATAATGCAAGCAATAATCAGACAACACAGATCCTGCATATCATTCAATCTCATAAATAAATTTGCATATCTGTTGTAAACAGGAAAAGTAGTGTACTTTTATTTTGCAAGAATAATAACACAATATCCGAACTACGGTCACGATGTAATTTTCTTTTTTGTGAGAAATTTATAGGTATCTTTTGATATTAGGTAACTAATTCCCCCAGCAAGTGTTGTAAACGCTGTAAGGTAGCACAATCCTTGCAATAATGGATGATCTACAAAGTGAAATACTGGAGCAGCTAATGTACTAGCTACTAGAGACAGCTGTACGCCAGTATTTAACTTGCTGGTAAATGTTGGTGCCAGTTGCACTGTTGCATGTGTTGGATCAAAATACCTTGCTAACGTTTTCTGCAAATGAATTTGTTATTGACATCTCATTGAAAAATGTTCCATCTAATATATTATGCTTACAGGTGGTGGTAAGGAGCGGTACCTCACATAAGAGGCACCAATGACCAGAGCCACATCTCGTACAATAACAAGGCACGTGAGTGGAACAGGTATCAAGCCTACCCAGGCCAAAGAGAGAAATAAGGTCCCAACTAGCAATTTGTCTGCCACTGGATCTAAAAAACTACCAAGCTTCGAGGCTTGGGATGTCCAAGTACGAGCAATCCATCCATCAGCTAAATCACTAACTCCAGCAAAACCCAGGAGACAGAGCGCCACCTATTTTACAGTTCAGCCATCATCTTCCTGATATAAAAAGAGTATGATTCGAGTGCAAACTATGCTATAAAGCAAATTGTTTTAGTTCATTTAATGATATATTCCATAGATTAAAGAAAAAACTTCAGTATCTCATGAAAATGTTTCTTACAGTATAATCTTGTGAGACTATTAAGTAACTCAGATATGGAGAAGTGACTATGCGCCCCATACAGAGAAAATTTGGTACAGTCCATATGTTTTCCCTTTCGATAATTTCTTCTACTTTTTCTTTCGTTTGACGTATATCACGCATCAATCTTGTTCGCAGTGGTTTCTTTTTTTGTGCTTGATTGTCCCCATCGATGGAACCATTATTATGATCTTCGCCACTCCTGTAGTAGAGCCTTGGCTTCCACTGGTTTAAACACTTTTCCAATAGACATCTGTCTAAGGCTTTTGATCGGCCCAGCCGCGTTAACAAGTAGCAACTCATAATTATTTCTATCTAGCCCCTTAAATATACCAAAAATATGCAACAATAAAATATATAATTATATCTGCTCAAAGTCAACGTGGGGTTAGATAAGACTTACGATATTTATGATGTAGGACTCGTATCACAATAGTCACCTATGAAATTTATTAGATTCAAGCATAACGCTATTATCTTCGTAATGGAATTACTCCATAATTCATTCAAAGGAATTCACCAAAAATTTAACTACTATTTTAAGTTTTACATGACAGACAGGTTAAGAAGGACTAACCAACCACGTGTAAGGTTTAAAAAGACTACACGAACGTTCAGCCAATCTTGTCTAAGCCCGTATGCGTAAATTTAGTGGCACGTAAGATATGTATGTATAAATATACCTATAATGTCGGTTACACAGATATCTTTCTAATGTTATTCTTGATTTGCGGCTTCTAGAGGGCAGTGGTGTAGAGCAAATGCTAGAAATTAGTCTGCTCACATTCTTAAAGCTTATAACTACTTATGACCGGTCTGTCTTTTTAAAACTATAAGGATACATGGACTGAATGAGACTGATAATTCCGCGTTTGGTGTAGTTGATAAGTGTCATACAAGTAAAGCGCCACGTTTATATTTGACTTTAAACCCGTCGAAAAACAACGGTCGTTTGTATTTGAATGATAAGGAACAATGGCATCTTCAGCAGGTGACAGAAAGCCTGGAGTTATAGTTTTGGGAGGTAAAATACTTTTGACCACTTTGTTACTATTAATGAATCGAAAATGAATTAAGTACAGCCAACAATTGATATTTTTTATGCAGGATGTGGTTTCATTGGGCGTAACCTAGTCCAATACCTGCTAGAAAACGAATTAGTTTCTACAGTTAGAGTTGTTGATAAGGTTCCACCACAAACAGCTTGGCTAAATGCTAAGCACCAGCAAATATTTGAACATCCGCTTCTAGAATTCAGAAGTGCTAATCTTATCAATCCAGGTATCTTTTGATAATTTGCATTGGTACTTTAACTAATCTTCATGATGGTAAACAAATCTTTTCTTTGCTTCAAACTATAGTCTCGTGTCAGAATGCATTTGCATCAGATACTTCTATAGATTATGTATTCAATTGTGCTGGTGAAACAAAAAGTGGACAAACAGATCCTGTTTATAAGGAAGGCATTTACAAGCTTAGTATAAATTGTGCCCAGCATGCAGCAAAGCTTGGAGTAAAAAGATATGTTGAAATTTCTTCAGGCAATCTGAACTCTTCAGAGAAGGTAAGATTTAACAAATTTATTCCACATTCATAACATTTACATATTTTGCTATTCTTTGCATGTATTCACTTAAAGTACAATGAATACATCAACAGCAAATATTGCAATATTTCATAATATATATAATTTGTTCTAACAAAAATTGCTTGACAGGCTCCACATAAGGAAGATGACACTGTAGATCCATGGACATATGTGGCAAAATATAAAATGCAAGTTGAACATTATTTAAAGAATATTCCTGGATTGAAATATACTGTACTAAGACCAGCAATTGTATATGGTCCTGGTGATAGAAACGGTTTAGGTAGGTAATATACTTCACATTATCAATCCTACATGTTTCTCACCTTCAATAATTACATTAATAATTTATAAATTGCACTTTCTTCGCAAAGCATTCAATAATTTCTCAAACATCCATGATTGTAACAATGGATAACAAATAAGGAATGATCAAAATATTAGATTTGCCTTGAATTATTGTTTTAATATAATTAGTAATAGAAGTAATTAAGGAAATTTACAGCACCTCGTTTAGTAGTGGGTGCAGTATACAAACATATAGGTGAAATGATGAAGTTGCTTTGGGGACCAGACCTTCACATGAATACTGTCCACGTGAGGGATGTAGCACGCGCGATCTGGCATGTAGCAATCAGATCAGAAACAGAAGGCAAAATTTACAACCTCGTTGACGAGGGCGATTCTACACAAGGAACAATTAGCGCCATTGTTTCAGAATTATTTAACATCAACCATGACTATTGGGGCACTGCTCTATCAACTTTAGCAAAAGTATATAAAAATAAAAATGGGTATTTCAATTCCGGCCTAGGCAAAATTATGATCTATTGTACTTTTCCAGGCGGACATGAGCTCTGTGGTAGAGGAAGTGAATGATAAACACATGGGACCTTGGGCGGAAGCATGCAGTAAAGATGGCGTTGAAAACAGTCCATTATCCCCTTATATAGATCAAGAACTGCTTTACAACAAACACCTGTATTTACAAACAGGAAAATTAACAAATGAGACTGGATTTACCTATTGTTATCCCAAATTGACCAAGGACGCTTTAAAAGAGGTAAGTAGTGTAGATGATAATACTTTATCATCCATAAAATACAAAATTTGAAAACAATAACTGTTTTTTATTTTAGGTTCTTGATGATTGCGTCTCTATGAAGATATTCCCGCATTCCTTAGTTCTGTGATCACTATGTTGAATAATCATACAGATTCAACACTTGAATCAACGTCGCGCTAAAGCTTCATAGAATTTATCGAATATAACAACTTTTACAGAAACGTTCCACGTTGTGCCTAAAAGAATTCACGTAGGTTCAATGCGCGTTACACGTCAAACATGTTGCGCGTCGGCTGATTTAAAATTGATATTATGATGGCTTATGAGCAAAAAAATATAAAAAAAAACAAATGACGCAAACGGAGATATTAGATTAAAAATTATAGAGGTCTGAACTGCCATATGTGATAAAAGAAGCAATGTATGTACTTAATTTTACTCTAACTTAGGTTTTCATAACAATTCGACACGTGAGACAATGGACAGCGCTAGTCAATCATGACTCTGCGCAAGGGTCAAGCGAATCAATTAAATATAAAATCCCGCGTCTCGGATTAACATTTTTCTAAAAAATGTCGCAACAACGCCACCTGCGATGGCGTCGACATTTTAAATGGATACTTACAGTTATGGAGCGTAGAAAAATTTCATCGTAATCATCGTAAGGAAACTTTTTCTTTTTTTACACGTGAATTTGGATGAACAGTGCCAAAAGAAGTCGACACTGATAGACACATGCAACGCCTGAACGAATGCCACTGCAAATTTATATAGAAATAATACTACTTTTTATTTATCTTCACCGCGAGGAAATGGTAGAAAATTGATTATTTCATAAACCTTGATCACTTGTCGATATCTGCTTTAAGACAATGGTTACATTTCGCGTCGATAATCAATTATACTCACGACGCGGAAACCGACTATATTCCAGTGCCTGTACAGGTATAAAATTATATATATATTATTAGGTCGAGTACAAAAATAGTATATATTGTAATTAAGAGTGAATTACGCGAGTAATGTCTTCTGCGATACGCGAAATTTGTTGTTTTGTATGCATACAATTTGTGCACACGTCTTATTCTCATGCTTACGATTGTAACGCCTATGAAACAAGCCTAATAGCTGTAAAAGATCAAACGGACATGATACATTGTAGTACTTAATGAGTTTGCAGCATATGTCATTATCGTTTAGCAATTGAATGGCGAATCGATTCTTAATTTACTTACTTACGGTGTGTATCTGCTGATTTGTCACGATAATAAACTAAACCCATCAATACCGACTGCTTTTAGTTGACACGGGCAATCCGTAGTAAAGAATAAGACCAAGAAGAAAAATTTGAGTGCCTTTCTAAAACCATAAGCAGGTGGGCCCTTTGAATTAATCTGTTTAACAAAACACTTGGCAATTCAAAGTTGCGAACGTGGTCACAAAAAATTCGTACATAGTCGTGTCCTCGCGCGCATCTTACATAAAAAGGAGGTTCGTAAATGGAAACAACGATACGCTGCTCTTATTTTATTAAACCGTCGGTACAACAATATGTTGCGTTCAGAAAGGTCAACAATATCATTAAACATCTCGTGTATCGCTTTAATTTGAATACCCTTTAAAACAATAAGGTTACAATTTCATCGTAATTAATTATATATAATATATTAAAATATATACTTTTAATATTCTCAAGTTGGTAATATAATCGTATGTACAATCGTGGGTAAAGGTATGTACAAAGTAACTGCACCTTAAAGAATGTAATCATCGTGAAATACAATATTCAACTAGGCGTATACGGTAAATAATAATTATGATTTCTGGAAAGACAGTGTGTGAGAAAGATAGAGAGAAAAAGAAATAAATTATTATGTAGACGCTGTTCGGTTGTTCAGTAAGAGTCGCTACACGATTATCAACGATAATAATAATTAATACAGATTTAATTGAATAAAATTACCGGGTTCTTCGCGCGTTAGTCGTTCATCTACAGTAAAAGTGAATAAAGCGAATAAATGTTACCATACATTTCAAGAAAAAGAGGAAAAAAAACGTCTCATTTACGCATAATCGCCGGCGTGAAACTATTATCTTGTGAGGTATGTGAAAAAAAAATAATAAAATAAAAACGGTATAAAAATCTAAAACGATAGTCGCTAGTAGGTACTGAGGTTAAGTTAACGTTAAGTAATGTTAAGGTCGCTCTACGGAGAGCGACTCCTGTTGGAGGTATATTCGTTAGACTAGAGTCGCCGTACGTGTAAGAATTTCTTTTCCTTTTCTTTTGTTGTTCTTATTACTTCTGCTACGAATTGTGTGAAGGTCTATTATGTTCGGCACTGTATCGGCAATTAGGGAAAGAGACGGTGGGCGGGAAGTTTGAGGATACATTCTACATATCCTACGTGGTCCATCTATCAATGGCTAAAGTAACTATTACTTTTCGTTCCGTGACACTTTTGCTTGGATAAAACTCGAACTTCTTTGACTTCGATTACACACACACACATACATATATATATCTCTAAAAAAAAAACCGTTTCACATGCGTCTTCTATGTGCGCCGCACATAGCATCGTCAATATTATTAATAATAACGGCTTCTACGATAAACAATTCAAATTATATAAAACAACGTCGAGGTGCCAGCAAAGAAAAAGAAAATCACTATTATTCATGATCGGTAAATAAAAAAAATTAATCGTGACGTAACAGTAAAAAATCACAATCCCGTGAATTTTTAAGTAGCGTACACATTTGCAACAGAACCCCGTAATATCGTCGTCTAAGGTAACTGTGCGATCGTACTCTTCAAGTACTCATAGAGTTACGTTACACGAACGTGTTACGGGGGTTCTGTTGCAAGTGTAAACACGGCTTTACCTTCACGCACTATACTTCGCAAGACAATACGTCATCGAGCAATAAATACTATATAATTGATACGATACAGCGGATAATCGATGTCAAAATAGATTGAAGTTTAAAGACCTTACAAAGTGACATGACAACAAATTGATCGATATCGATTAATCGACTATGATTTAACTTATCGATTGATAAAGCAATAATAAAAGTAATACGGAGCGTCCTCATTAAAGATTCGCAATTGACGGTAATAATAATAATAATAATAATAATAATAATAAACAGCAGTTTCCGCGATGCACACAGAATAAAACTACTGTTGACGAAACTCTTATAAATAATTATTACAATAATTCATTAATAATAAAACAAATTATTCTCCAAGCAATAGTCGTGCTCGCGAATGCCACCCGACATGTTGATGACGTTTATTGCTTTGTACTTGACCGGCGTGGATTTTCGTAATTGAAAAAAAAAAGTTTTGATTAACTTTGAATGTTGAAGAAATGCATCGAGCACGGCGACCCTACCAGTTCGTATCTTTCGGGAGACGCCCGACAAAGAGAAAAAACAGACGAAACCTAATTTCATAATATTACATTACCACGTGCTTCGCGTAAGTGTGTTTAATGATCGTATTAACGGAATCTTTTCTTTTCGCGTAGTCCCACACGTTAGCGTCCTAAGAAGAGTTTTACAGTTTACATTTGTGTTCCCTCTGTGTCCAACGCACATCCTCGTTATACGCAGGAAAGAATTTTCGAAAATTACGCTTCACTGAAAGACGATGTCCCGGTCGACGACGAAGCCGTCAGAGACGGGATAAAATTATGCGGCTAGTATAGTATAAAAAAAAGAGATTAAAATAGTTTTATAAGCGTAATTGGTTTTTTTTTTCATGTCTCTTCTATTACTTTTTCGCTCACTTTACACCGGTATTATATCAAACTGCGGCCACATCTCTCTCATATACCATAGCGATTAATAGAAATGATCATTTTAATCCTGAACTTATATTTATTTAATTATTTATCTTGGATTCTTATTTCTTTTCACTACATTTTAACGGGTTTTTCTCTGCCTTTAATCGGCAGTTTACTGGATCTTGTTAACCGGTCCGAACAGAAACGCATTTAAAAAAATTTTTTGTTATCCAAGTTTTTCTCCTTCATCTTTATACCAAAGGAACAATTTCGCTCATTCGTCATCTATGGATTTTACGAGAATAAAAAAAAGTCTTAAATTCTCTTTTTAATTAGCATCTATATCAAACGTATTTGGAGCATCAATACGTTCGTCATATACGGCCGGTATGCATAGTCAGGATACACGTATTAGAGCTTATTCATGCCCGTATTGCGCATGCGCGGCTTACGCTTCGTTGTTTCTTTCGAAGGACTGAAAAAATTAAGACGCCCTATAGTTCCTCTTTCCAATTTTACGCGTAGCAAATAGAAAATAGTGACAGAGATGCGGATGTAGCGAATATTATACATTGGAGGCACGCTGTACGCGCGACAGATACAGCAAGGAACAGCGAGTTCATTGCCTTCCTAATTTTCGCCGATTTCTTGCAAAAACATTTTTTATCGCCCTCCTTCTTCACTGTTATATTATTATTATTTATTACGACGCACCTGGGTTCATTATATGTTATGTATGCTTAATGCCTTCGAGGTTAGACTGGAAACTGGAATTAACTAGAAGGTACTATACGGTAATTTGTAATATGCAGGGTGTCCGAAAAAGATCGAATGACACTGAACGATTTTAACGATCGTCTCGTTGCACGTAGAAGTTCATTATCCTTTTTTCTTTTTTACTTTATACTTCTTCTTTGTCATGTATTTCAAATGAGCCACAATATAATAATAAGATACGCACTGAAATTCTTTATCAGAATTCAATGAATAATTGAGAGTCGTCGACGAGCGGATACGTGGAGCCAGTTTAATGTATTTTACAATATCCGAAGTACGAAGCTTCTGACAGAAGAAGAGATAAGGAACTTTGTATACGAAATGATGCAACGAGTAACGTCTTTCAATATAATGCGCATCTCATTCGACATCCGGTATATAAGGTGTGTAAAAAATAATATAGCGTAACTGTGTGCTACGCTTTGAGTCTATGGAAGCCAATCGGTGAATGAGTGAACGAATCAATGAATGAACGTGATGAGTACGTTGGAATTTTCGCATTGCAATTATATAACACGTGTATACGTTAAATCTGCACGTCGAACATTTTTATAACAAACAACGAGTTCTTATTCTTTCTTCAAACGGAATGCGTCGAGTTGTCACGTCAATGAGATACTCATTGGCGTATTGGAATTATTCGCGAAGAAAAATATTCGCAGCAGGCTGCCTTGCGTGTACATTTTTTCATTAAACCAGACATGGTCGTAACAACCCCTCTCCCCCCTCGCCCTTCTCTACTTCGTTTCTAGAACCGCAGAATGAAAAAAAACTGTTCAGTCTCATATGTGATCATACACGGCAATCTGTCATTATATAGGAGAAGCAATAACGTTGAAGGTATGAGCAATAGTATAACAGGTGTTTCCAAAAAAAAAAAAAAAAAGACGGAAAATAAAACTTTATCACTAATTTCAATGAAAATATCGTCACTCAAGTAAGAAAAAGTTTGCGATGAATATGAGAATAGTGCATCGCACGGAATATATAAAATTTTACGAAATCTATGATAATGACAATAGTAAAGTAAAAGAGCGGCTCTAGAGCGGAAATAAAAGGGTTGAAATACTTTAACGTGCATGAAATAAAATGGAACGAAAAAAAAAAAAAAGAAACGGATGCTCATCTCGTTCGGCTTCATCGTGTGTTCTGTAACAGCTAGATTATTGCATTTATAGTTCAGTATTGTGTATCTGTAATTCTAGAAAACACATTGTTGTCGAATGTTACGAAGTAATAAATAACAATTATAATGGAGGTACAGTATAACATTGACCTGCCTACGTCTCACTCTAAAACGACATAACTTAGTCTACATCAGGTACTGCGTTGGGTTTTTTCTGTCATGGTAACATGCACCAGTCTGGTGTGGTGTGTGTGTGTTGTGTGTGTTCTACCCCTATTCCCTTCCACCCTCCACAAGGTGTAGCATGTGTATAGTTTGTAGCGTGTATACGGTATAGTGATTTTTTTCTTGTTTAATTAACATAATGTGTGTACTGCGTGTTAGAAAGTGACGTGTCAGATAGCATGTCAGATAATGTTAAAAAAAGTGGTAGTGGTGATTAATGGCGGTTGTGAGTGATCGCTGTATATATAAACGGATCCGATCGATTGTCACGAACGGAAAGCAACGTATTACGTTAAGAAAACTTCGACTTTCGGTTTCGGCTTTTAATTTTTTTTTCTTTTTTTTTTTTGACGCTCTTTTAGACTTTTTCTGACGTTTACTATACTCCTGTTACGAGTGCGTCATATTCTTTGTGCGAAAATATTAGCGTTATGAATATCGAAAGGAATCACACTTACGGTGAAGATCACCAGGTGACACGTTTTGGACTAATGTATCGTTCCACGTCGTTTTTCCGTTTGTGAGAAATCATCGCCGCGACCTTTATCTTACGTTTAATCGTAACTACGGACAATGAATGCAATTATTATTAGGATAAAAATAAAAGGATAACGAAAAATGACACGTAAAACGAAAGGAACAAAAATTTACCGAGAATAATAATCGAATGGAACGACAGAACGTAATAAAACTTCTAACGACCAAATTTTGCAGATCGATTTCACGATCGATTTCGAATATCGGCATTGACAGCGATATATATTGTATATTTTTGATTGTATATATATTTTTTGTATCGCTCGTTAAAAAAAAGTAAAAGACAGAAAGCAACACAGTCTCTCATTGACAACACTTCGAATTCGCGGGAAATCGTTCCGTCAATACGCAGTCTTAACGCGATACATACAATAAAAAAGATTCATTTGTTGAACCGTTAATATTAAATCTAACATAGTAATGCGTGCTAAAACAAAAAAAAATAAAAAAAAAATAAATAAAATTGACAAAGGGTAATAAACCGAAATTGGATTAGTTGTACCACCCCTTAATGAATAGTGTCTCTGATTAAAATGTGTGCTTGTTCCCTTAGTGCTATTAACGAAATTTCTTATTATTCAGTTCGATAAATTGAATCGGTTTACGAGAAGCAATAACAGGAAATGCAACTCGTTTCGGTCATCAAAGAAAGTAACCTCTCGTAGAGACGAAGTGGAGTGGCGCTCGTCTGTCCGAATACTTTTTGATCCTTGTAATAAAAAGGAAAAAGTGTGAAGTAAAAAAAAAAGAAAAAGGAAATGAATATGAAAAGTAAAATTCATGCGGCCACAAGGTACCTGTTAGAAAATCTACTTTTGAACATCTGTCTCATAGTCAGAATATTCTTCTGCTACGAGTCGTAAACATATGGCCCCCTAACAATCAAACTGATGGAGCGGTTCCAAGCAGAGTTCAATGCTCATGAAAGTAGTCAGTATATAATAATTCTTTAAGACATTTAACATTCAGCGGTGTCTTTTGTACTGTAAACCATAAAAATTGGCCCCTCGAACTAGAGCTACTAGTGGGTCAGTACAATATTAATTTTCAATCGCATAACATAACAATCTCACTCCTCCTCGTCTCATTCGTGAATGTCATCCGGAAATAAAAGAAAACAGGGACGTGTTTCTCTTATGGACATATTCACAATTAACGTCTATACTATTATGTACAGCAATATTACGAATTTTCATACTTCAAGAGCGATACGGACACAACTCACTGCACGCACTCACCTATCCCAATCCTTTATCGCATGGCTAGTTTTGTTTTCTCTTTTTTTTTACACATTTCATTTCTCTTCAGATCATCATTTTTTCATTTTCGTCCAGCCCTTAACGACCATTTTCAAACGTGAGCAAGTATTCTAAGAATGATTGTTACGCGTTTATAATGCGCTCATTCGCGAAGCGCTACGCGTAACATTTTAATGTAGCGTTTACGTTGCGCTATAACGTAATGCTGAGTTTTTCTTTTTTAAACGTTTACATTGAACATTGCGGCACGTGAACAAACAGTGTCGCCACCTACGACAGAGTCGCCAAGTTTGAAAACTTGAACACCTACGAGACATCAAGTGTTATGTTTTACATATATGTACATGATCAATGTGCTTGATGTTGAATAGTTGTTCGTTCAGGTATCCGTTTATGAGGACAGGGCGACAGCTAATCATACGCGACAATGAGAAATCATAGATAACCCCATAGTTGCGTGTGCGTCATTACACTTTTTTGTGTACAGACGTACGCACACACTCTTACAATTAATTACATTGATTCGTAGCCGCATCATGGTGGGTATTTCAGAAGTTAATGTAGAAAATTTTCGTCGTCTTACCTGGCACGTCTTACTATTTCGAAATACGTCGACGTTCAATCGTATTGGACAAATCTTATCTCACCCGTTCGGATTCAGCACTGGAACTGACGTGGATGCCGTCTTTCTAGGTGACGACGACAACGAAGTCTCCGTGCATCCTAGGTTATTATTTAGGCTGCTACTGCTACTGTCTAAAGTACAATTGACCATTGTGAGCTGCGTTCCTTCCAGGTCTAGTTCCTGATCCTCTTGATCTGGTTGCTGCTGCTGATTTGATATAGCGCTGGCTCTTCGTTTGTACTGTAATCATAAGCAAGTGTCGAAATTGATACTAAATTTATTGTTTAAAAAAGTATCACGCAATAAAAGTGCCTCAAGGATCTTAATAATATATAAACAATTTCAAGTTATGGAATTGATTAACAAACCTGTGGATTTTCCGTGATACGGACATCCTTACTTTCACCAGTCGCATTCCATGGCGCTAGTAAAGGTTCCTTCGCACACGATTCAAGAACGCCATTAGAGTATCCACCCTTAGGCAAAAATGTTTATGAACAAAATAGAAAACAATTAGATTCACGTTAATTTATAATTCCTTGCTAATATTAATTGATCCTGTCAATACCTTGGTATCTGGACGTGGATCCGTCATGACTGGAGATGAAGGGCATAATACAGCGAGTTCTATTTCATTCCCAGGAGTCGCTGTATTCACGTGTTGACTATTGGAAACGGAAGATCGATCAACGCAACATCCATTTCCGTTTCGCACAAGAACACGTCCCTTGAATGGCTGCACAGTGTCGCCTAACGATCGTGAGTTTTCACACTTTTTACGGCAGTAGATGCTGCATAAGCAAATCACTACGCAACCTATGCTTATGCTCACACCGAGAATCACCCCTAGGTAAAGAAAATAGAATTCAACTTGTTTTAAAATCATGCACAACAGTGAGCGTTACTTTGAATATTTATACTTATTTGGGCAAGTTCAAATTGAATGCATATAATTATTGCTTACCAAGACTTTGATCCGGTTTTGGACTTGGTGGCGGTGTTCGGTTATCAGATGTTGTATGCACTTTGGATGAAGTTCCACCCGTTATAATAAATATTGGATCGGACGATTTGCCGTAACCAGCTTTGGTAGCTGCTTTTACCATAACGAAATAACGCTTTCCTGGAATGAGACCAGGTAAACTCGTGGATGTTTTGTTTCCAGGAACAGTCACGTTGCCCCACGTTAATGACGAGTCAGATAAATTCATTGTGTAGGCGACAGAGTAATTTTTTATCACGCCATTTAATTTTTCCGGTTCTTTCCAAGCAATTCGAACCTTTGATCCGTTTCCCAGAAACCACTGTACTTCCTCCACCTTTCCAGGAACTAATATTGGAGGACAATAGATGGTGTAATACTATGTAAAAATAAAAAACGTCTTTTATGGTATTTACCGTCTTCGTTCGTGTAGCACTCTATGCTCTCGCTAAACTCACTGCCACTGTCGTTTGACTCATTATAAAATATTCGCACTTTAAACTGATAAAGTGTAAAAGGCTTTAAATGGTCAACAGTTATACGTGTTTCGCCACTGCAAAAAACATATTGAATAACATATCATCCACAATAAGTATCTCTACATTTACAAGACTTCCGTACTATCGTTTAACTCACGTAACGAGACAGTTGGATATTTCAGGTTCCGTGGGATGAACAGAATGATAACACAATTCGTATGAATGTACATCAATCACATCAGAAACGGTCCACGTTACGTTTATAGATGTCGGCGAAATCGGTGTTGCCTCCAAACCCGTTGGTATACTCGCTATTTACAATGTAATTAGTCTTAGTTGTGATTATGTAAAATATTAAATTTAGTATGAACTTACTCGTGCTGGACCTTGCGGTGTCCGCATGTTTTCTCAAGCAGCTCTTATCTTCCCCAAAACTTACTGCGCACAACGCCACAATATACGGTTCGTTAATCACTAAAGTACAAAGAAATAAATCACACAATCAATCATAGTTACAGTATTGAATTTTTGTTATCAAATGAGAACTTCAACATTGATAACAGAATTGTACAGCTTACAAAATCATAACTTACAAAGATTATTAATTGTGTACTCCGTCGCGTTTATCGGTAGTAAAACAGTAGCTAACTTTTTGCCGTCTACATTTTCACAGTAAATACGCCACGAATCAAATTTAAATTTATTTTTTTGATGGGTCTCCTCCTTCATTTCCCATTTAACCTGAAAAAGAAAAACAAAAGTTAGAAAAAAAAAAAAACAATAGTTAACAGCAACCGCAATTACCATCTATGCTTATCAAGCTGATAGATTAACTAAATAACTTCATTTCAAACCTTAATGAATGAAGAATTTGTGGTTGTTAATTGAAGATTCACCATATTTGTTATTGTAAACTGATTTGTTTTTGGCAATGGCATCGTTACGCTAGTCCAACTAAGTTCCGATTCGCTAACATTCGGCCAACCCTGCTCTGTCCTGGCCAGTACGCGCAAGTCATATTGCGCTCCTGGTGTTAAGCCTGTAATATAATTAAAATAAAGAAAAGCAAAAATTGAAGAAGCGTCCTTCGGAAATTTAATTATTAATCACTTAATTATATTCATCAAGGAAGGTACCTGTGAGTGTATAGTATTCGGTAGTGGATGGAATGCAAAGCACATGAATTGAAGGATGTTGTTGAAGCTTCCACTGCAGTTTGTACTCAATTACAACGCCTTGTGCCTCCTTCTTAGTGAGGGACCCCCACGAGACGTTCAACTTTGTACTGCTGATCACGTCCAATTTTATCTTTGGAACTGCTTTAGGAACTAAAACAAAAATTTTTTTTAATGTACCTGAAATAACTGTGATACACGTTGTGAATCATTCACACGACGCGTCCGATATACATATAATAATACTAATAATAACATACCACTTGGGGCAGTAGAACACACAATGGTGGCCGACTGGTTGCTGGCTCCATGATTGTTCCATACTCGTATGTAGAAGGAATAATTTGTAAGTGGTTCAAGCGTCTTGGTGACTTCCACGGACGTGGAGTTTCCTGGTTCTGGTGGCGTTACTTCTTCCTTACCGCCTTCTTATTTTTTTTTTTTTTTTTTCATAAGATAAGAAGAAATTCCTCGAATACATTGACGTATACGAAAAGAATGCAACATGATACAGAATCAAGACCAATGAAATTAAATAACAAAGACAAATAATTTACTAAAATTCGAATAATAAGATACGAAAATTTTTATTGAATTAAAGAAATTTAATTTGATAAATTTATTAATGATTTACTAATAATATGTCATGAGTGATTTACGCTTTTACTTCCAAAGTACTTACCCACAGCACTATAATGGACGGTGTACGCTGTAATACTGGTGGGCGGTAAAGACTTGGGATGTTCCCAGGATATAAAGATCCTATATGGGGATAGAGCATGGCACTTCATCGAGGTAGGAGCGGCTGGACTATTACGGGATGTATTCACTTGAAGTCGACCAGCTGCCCAAATCTCACCAGCCGAATTCACGGCAACACATTGATAAATGCCAGAGTCCGACGGCACTGTCGCTGAGATTGCGAGTTCCATTTTGTTATAAACCTTCGAATACGTAGTCCCACGTCCTGAAATACGAGTTTCGTTTATTAATTTAAGAATTAAGTGAAATAAAGTATATTATATTAATAGAATATAGAAGTATTTAGTATTTAGTACCATTTATAGTGTTGATGTTCGTAGCATCCTTCAACCAGTAAATCTGAGGTGTTGGTAGTCCATCAGCTTGGCATTCAAATCTCGCAGTTCTTCCATTCGGGCACACAAAGCTTACAGGTTTTTTACGAAGCGTGGGTGGGACCATTACGTCCACCGTTATATTCTGAAAAGATATAGCATACATGTATACATTGATATTTTTACATATCCATATATGTGTGTGTATGAAATAACCGGTCAATATATTTTAAGATAGACATTATGGTTTCATTTTTAGTACCTGAATTTGTGGGGCGTCATTGACGGAATTTTTAGCAGCACATAGATAAATACCGGCGTCTGCGACGCCTACGGATTTCAACGACAGGATACCAATGCCGCCTGTTAAATTAAGCAACACCCGTGGCTGTTCGAAGTTAGTGCCATCTTGGGAAAAGTATTTTTTATTTGAAATTATTATCGCATATAAGATTTTTATAAGTTATACATGCCATTTATGGAAGAGTGTATGCGCGTACCTGGATATCGTGGAATAAATGTCCAGGTTATGACTGGTGGTGGATAACCTGAAGCCGCACAAGCCAAATGAAGATTCGATCCGTTGATTAACCAATGATTGTATCGAATTTGTGGATATAATGACGTAGGCATGCGTGACTTTGCTTTGTCGGATTCGGAAGTGACTGTCAATCTTGCCTCTTTGCTTTTTTTTGTTTTCTTCAGAAAATCATTAGTCGCCACGCATCTATAATAATAAAGAAGCTCATATCATTTTTCTTCGGAAATGAAAAAAAATGTTCATAGCTCATGATGCAAAATAAAAATGATTATTCATAGAGATAAACAAATTAATTACCTGTATGAACCTGCATCTGACGGTTTCGTTGCACTTATGTATAGAACACCTGGTGGCACCACAGAATATCTGTAAGTAAAAAATCGTTAAATGAATAAATGTTTTTATGAAAATGGAAAACCAATGTTTTCCTATTGAGAATTGTTTCTCTCTTTGATATGTTTATTTTCCTACTTTGTGTTATTGTGCTCGGGCACTACAGTATCTCCATTATGTTGCCATGTTATGTTAGGTGGAAAAGGAACACTGTCGATGAGACAAGAGAACCGTGCAACTTCACCCTCTTGCATTATTAAATCTCCTGGTGACTCTTTGAATACATGGGAGAGTTCTGTAAAAAAAGAAAATGTTAAATTGAATAATTTGAATGAAAATATCAAATAAATCAGATACAATAGCTTATAACTTACCAGCAATCTGTACATAAGTTGGACCTGATCTTAACGAACCACCAAATTTAGTGCGAGCTACACAACGATACTCATTCCTCCCTTGAGTCTTGTTAGTTGACGTATTATTAAGATTCCATCCTCTGTGTCTCTGAGGCATTTGCAAATTTTGTTTCTGCACAATAAATACCATTAAAACATTTGGTTCATAAATGCTGATTACTAATGTAATATAGCAAGATTATATATAGTTTAGACTTTTATTATTACTTTGAAGGTTTTACTTTATTTGTAAGTTAGACTGCATGTTATTATATACCTTATAAAAGTGAAGAGAGCCATTAGGCAGTAGTGTACACCGTGCAATACCACACGGTGGTGCTGGTGCTCCATTGTAAAGCCAAGACACATTATAATTTGCCCCTGTCACACAATTGAGTGTAATACCTCTCCTACCTAACACCACATGTCCACTGGGTTCTATCTCCAGTTTAGCTGCTGAAACGTTCTGATCCGCGTCTAAGCCTTCTGGCTTAGACCCATTCTTTCCATTAACTCCACTACCAATTCCTCTGACTCCTATGACAAAATTATTTAAATAAGAATTACATTCCATTCATCGAAGATAATATAACAATAAAGCAGTAATTTAATCAATACATTCATCCATGCAAATAATTGTGCATTTTCTTTGTAGGTTGAGCGGTTGTTTTGTAATTTTCTGCCTCAATTATTCATTAATAATGTTAATTATAATTCATATTTTGACATTACGTGAAACTGATATCACGTGATAGTAAAGTAAAACAAAGTCTGTAACATCTCATGCGGCGAACATGCTGCTTAATTTGTGTAAAGAATTGGAAAAAAAGACGCATAAAAGAACATTTTTATTTGTCCCCTACATGATTATGCGTTGTATTAGGTTCACCAATGAACACGCTAGGAGATATACTTGATAAGAAAAAAGTTACAACACATTATCAATCATACATTCTTAGAAATCCGAAGAGTTTCTGCGTAGTCGCAATCTCGTGGTCCTGCATCAACGTGCTGTTTACAAATCAATATCGCGCCAAGAGTTTGCAAGTTCTTGTTAAAGAATAAAATTAAAAAAAAAAGCGAATGCGAAGTTTATTGAGAAAAAGGCGGGCATGTGACGTGTAGAGACAGGCAAAGCATGCAAGTAGTTAGGTATTTAGGCAGTCAGCCAAGAAAGCACGCACGCATTGGTACGCACTAAAGTATCTTCTATGGTGACATGCAAGTGCGATTGTACGTTAATAAAATATAAATATAAAGAAACTAACAATAATGAAACTAACGCACCTGCAACACACACGGGCTTTAGCACTTCCGTAAACAAGATGCTGAGCAAAAGTACTCGCGCCGCCATATATATTCACGTTCATTGGCACAACGATTTCACTGACGAATTAGGGGTGAGACGCGAGGCGGCATTCTTACGCCAATCCGCGATATTATTTGCCGCATTTTTGACATCACCTACACGCGCTACGCGAGTCGTCGCCCAGTTCTGCTGCCTCTGTCTGTTCGGCCTGTTCTTTCGTTCTTTCTGCTCGCCGTGCTTAGCTTGCCCCCCCCCTCCTTATCTATCCTGTCTCACATTCTCGCATTAATACGGCACGCACCGCTCGGAACTCTTCCTGCTTCTCGGTTCTCTTGTGCAACACCGGAAAAGCGCCGCCAGATTCGCGAAATAGAAGATAAGATTCACACGGTTTGGTCTCAGCGGCGTGCGAATTGCGCATCCCTTGCCGCCATCTTTATTATCTCCCACCAGCTCTGACATCAACAAGAGTTACTACACCTGCCACCAGAGGGACTCCGAATATTCGAATTCCGCATACAGCGTAACCCCGTGAAGGATTTTGAAATTAATACGGCCCGGAACTATGTTTTGTGGTAAATCACAAGGCTTTGAACAGAGGTTTTCACCTTCTGATCCTTCACCCTCCTTTAGAAGCTTGCTTCCGTATATTGGCGGCGAATATGAGATAAGTCAAGCTAAACTGTCGCTTATCCGTGAAGATGTAAGAGCGTTTCGTCCTACTGGAAAGGATTTCAGGAAAGATATAATTATGAGACTCGCCATACAGCGCACTGCACGTAAATTTATATTTAAAGAACCAGTGAAGATGATCACCTCAATGATTTATTTAAACAAGATCTACCCATGTGGAACTCATCACCTGTACTTCCACGGTCACAAGAAGGCTACAAGACCAAAGGGATGATTAAAGACGACGACGACGCCATCAAACGTGTTAGATGGTTCTGGCATAATGTGAAATGTGGCGTCTCAGTCTTCCCTTCAGACTGTTATGCTTTTGCGCCTGCATAACTTGTAAAGGAAGGAGACGTTAAAGCAAGAGCTTTATGGGGATATCCCGCCATAATGGTGTTTGGAGAAACAGTCTTTGCTTTGCCATTCATCAAAGCATACATGAAAGGCAACTATCCCATAGCTTATGGCTGTGAGACTGGAATTGAAGGCTTCATGCGCCTGACTCATACAATGAAAGGGCATTACCTTAGAATTGTTTTTAAATCCTTTGATAAAACTGTATTGGAATGGATTATCCGTATTGCCTTTGACATCCTATTTTTGAATATAGACTTTCGGAACTACTAAGAGTGGGATGTTGCACATATTGATTTCATGATAAAAATGTGGGAATTTATCGACGACTACTTTATCAATACACGAATATATCTTTGGAATGGAGAACATTATCGCAAGAGAGGAGGAATAACAAGAGGAAGCTATTTTATCCAACTCATTAGCAGCATCGTCAACTATATGTTGATGCAATATGCCTCCATTAAAGCTAAGAATCTAATGAATATCATCAAGGTGTTTGGTGATGAATCTATTTGTGAATTTACACATCCATTCTATCCCAGTGATGTTGCTAATGTTTTAGAGCCTCTTGGTATTTTGATTAATGCTAATAAGTCTTCTTCTTCATACCTTTCTGACATAATCTTTCTTGGATTTAAACCTGGAAGTCACTTTCCAAGAAAAGAACAAGCAAAGGTCGTTGCAGGCCTAGTCTGTCCGGAAAATCCAGACCTAAAGTAGAACCACATAGCATAGAAAGCTCTAGAAATACTCCATGCTAATTTAGGAGTTGATGAAGTGGTTGATCTTTGGTGTAGAAAGATAGTCAACTTTAGACCTTTTGATCTTGTACTATCTCAGAAACAATTAAAGTTTATACGTATCATTAAAGAGTCGAATAGGTAAAAGCGGAAATTCTATTACAATGGCTTAGTTTCCACCGTGCAGGGTTGAAACAGAGTTAACCAATCAAGTCATAGATATAGAAAAGACATAGATGTGGCATAACCCTGCGGGTGGAAGCCGTCCTGGGAGGGGTGCCGAGGTACACTGAGCCTACTTGTGATTGGTTACTATTGAAAGCAAGCGCAGTGATGTAAAAGTGCTATGTAAGCTTCGTCACGGGTCTATCGTTCCAAGAGAACCAATCATGTTAAGGCATGGTAAGGGAGGGATCAGCTTGAATTTGATTGGTTATGCAGCGAACTCCGCCCCCCCTCATTTTGCCACACGGCCCTTGCCTAAAATATCAGTTTATGCTACATCTATGTCTTTTCTATAGCAATGAATTAAGTTAGCTTATTCCGTTCAAATCTCGTTTTTAATTGGTGAAGGGCCGGTTCCACAAACATGGTTTATCGTTTAAACTTCTTTTATCTTCAAAATACAAATTTCTGATTGGCTCATAGTGGAGATAAACCGAGTTTAAACAATAAACCGTGTTTGTGGAACCGTCTCTAACTCTATTTCAACCCTGCACGGTGGAAACTAAGCCATAGGCTTCGATGGTAAGAAAGATACGATGACTTCCAAGAAGCTTTTCTACATAGAATATTGAAAATCGATTGGCACCTATAGTATTGCTTATGTTTACAGTTCACGGTGGGTTTTTAAATGTACTTTATTCAATTGATAGTTTCTGTGTTTCGAATAATACGAATCCTAGAATAAGAAATGGCACAGCAAGATACTGATATAGATTGCGACAAAATGAATGAGCAATTAAAAAGTAAAAGTATCGATCTGGATACTTACAGAAATTTGGTTAAGTCGTATTTGGATTTAGTAAGTTGACTAAACGTTGGTGTTTGACAGTTTCATATTTCTTAAATCTTTGTTGTTATGATGAAAACCTTATTGCTTCTTACAGCATCTTTACAGTGCTGCTCTTTTCTGGGCTGACAAGGTCTTATCTTTAAGCAACGGAGATCCAAAAGATGTGTGTTCATTGGCACAATGTATGTTTCTCATGAAACAATATCATCGAGCTGCACACCTCATTAGGAGTCATGGACTCGAAAAAGTATTATTTCTTCTGCATGCCCTTATTGTTATTTATACCTTGTTAATTAGTATTATTATTTTTTTTGCCAAGATTAATATTGGAACATAATACCTCACAGAGCATCATTCCAATGTTCAAGTTATAACCAATCATTCGTTAATAACCAATCTTTGAGCTATTTATTTTGTCACTTCTACAGTGTTTCATTAAAAAAAAAATATTTTTGAATATCAAATCCTTAAATATTATTTCTTTACATAGACAGATGTTATGTGCCATTATTTGGCAGTTCGGTGCTTGCTTGAAGCAAAAGAATTTACTGAGGCCCTTCAAATCATCAACGAGACTGAAATGTGTACAAATATTTCACAATCTGGAGTCAGTTATAGTGATCATGCTGATATTCTACAAGATGCTCCAAAAAATGTATGTGTATTCTATTTTGATACTAATGCTATGCAATATTTATATTAAATTTTATCTGTATTAAAGTTATAAGAGTCTGCTTAGTTACATGTCATATTTATTTTTCACTAGGTACAGAGTTCAATATTGTATGTAAAAGGAAGAGTGTATGAAGCAATGGACAACAGAGCAGTATCATCAAATTGTTACAAACAGGCCTTACGCTGTGATGTCCATTCATATCAAGCTTTTGAGGCACTTGTACAGAATCAAATGCTTTCTGCAGCTGAAGGTAAGGCATTCTCTTTCAGTTTTTTTTTAAAACAAATGAAAATACTTTTGAAAAAAATATCAAATCTATGTAAAACGTACCAGAGAAGGAACTTCTTGATTCCCTTCCTATCAGTGAACAATGTACAGAAGCGGAAGGCGAATTACTACGTCTATTGTATGAAAGCAAACTGAAAAAGTACCAAGTTCCGACAAAAAAACAACCATTTGCTTCATGCAGTATAAAGGGTATTCTCGTTACGGATCGTCTCCTAGATAATCTAGACATGCAAGTCTCGAAGGCTGAAAGGCTATACTATAATTGTGATTATCACAAATGCTTCTCGCTTACGGAAAGGTAAATCTATTGATAAGATACAATTTTGTAAGCTACATTTTGTATCGATTAAATCGTTTTTGCTTTGTCGTCAAGATGATTGTAATTATCCTTTTTTTTATAGAATACTTAAGAAGGATCCATACCATAATTCTTGTTTACCTGTACATATTGCTTGTTTAGTGGAATTGAAAAAAACTAACGGTAACGTTAAATTTTTGTTGGGACTTAAAATACAGGGGAATCATGGAAAGTGTTTATTTATAATATTGTATTTTTTTTGCAGCGCTATTTTACTTAGCACATAAACTGGTAGACTTGTATCCTGACATGGCGCTTGCTTGGTTTGCTGTTGGTTGCTACTACTATGCTATAGGTAAAATACATACATACATGATTACGACGATGATACAAAAACCTAATTACAAATAGAATTCTAACTAAAATTTACATACTAAAAGGTAGAAGTGATCCGGCAAGAAGATATCTGGCGAAAGCAACAGCACTGGACAGATTATTCGGTCCAGCGTGGCTGGCGTACGGCCATTCGTTTGCAGTAGAAAACGAACATGATCAGGCAATGGCAGCATATTTTAAAGCTTCTCAATTAATGAAGGGCTGTCATCTACCATTGCTCTATATAGGTTTAGAATGTGGCCTAACAAACAATCTGAAACTGGCCGACAAGTTCTTCCAACAAGCACAAAGTATAGCTCCAGATGACCCATTTGTTATACACGAGATGGCCGTTATATCTTTTTACAATATGGAGTGAGTTAGATTACATATATAATAAAAAATGTAGCGTATGTTCATGATAAATATTGATAATTGCACGTAGATACAAAACCGCCGAAAAGCAGTTCAAAGAAGCTATGAAAAGAGTCCAGGGCGACCCAAAAGATGTTGTACTTCCAAGTAAATGGGAGGCACTGCTCAATAATTTGGGACACACTTGTAGAAAAATGAAAAAATACGAAGAGGCTTTAGATTATCATCAACAGGTATAAATATATGTACATAATACGTAATTACTTTACCCGTTAATGTATTATTTTTGCTTCCCTTTTATTGGAATACGTTATTACAGGCCATCGTACTAAATCCACTGAATCCATCGACGTATTCAGCAATTGGTTTCATTTATGCGCTGATGGGCAATACCCAGGAAGCCGTAGACGCGTTTCACAGGGCATTAGGACTTCAAAGAGACGACACGTTTACTACAACCATGTTGGGATACGTTATGGAACAACTTATAGACGAAGTACCTCCTTATCCAGGTATACATATATTATCAATCGTATAATTATATATAAGTAAAATACAATTCACTTCATTATGTAAGAGTGTGTGTGTGTATATATATATATATTACATTGTATTTAGAATTTTTTTATTTTTTTTCTCAGGTGCCCCAGATAAAAGTCCGGAATACAAGTTTCCGGAAACCAGAGTAGTACCGGAATCTACGTCAGCATTAGAGAATCCTGTAGCAGCTGCAACAGGCCTGCAAGATCAAAGTATTGATAAATTAAGAGTAAATTTATTTTCTGGATGGGGCGAAGATTCTGGAAAAAGTGAGGAAAACACATCCAGCAAAATGGAACGTAGTAATCGGGATCACGTAGTTGTCAATTATTCGACAAATGATATGAGTTCCGAAGTCGAGATGTTAGATTCGTCTACAGCACACATTGAATATAATTAAATTAATTATAATGGCATGATTGTTGGGATTTTACTGATTTATTTAATAATTAGCATTCCTTCTCCATCCAGCATATGCAATGAAACTTCTCATGAACATCTTTACATTTGTGATAAATATTGGAAAAATGATTTTTTGTAAATAGGGTGTTTGATTAAGGCAACTTTATTACCGCTTTATAAATTATTAAAGATACTTCTTTAATTGAATTTGAAAATATTACTTTCTACAATGTATTTAATAATTTTCTACCCAGAATGATATATTTTTGAAACAAAATTCTTTAACCATTACAGACTTGTACGGAAAATGCGTTCTGTTAATGTAATGCCATCATGGGACATAAATTAAGAAATGTTTTTTATCATTTTTACAATGAATTAATTAAACATTCATGTTGAAGTATACGAATGATTCTATTGAATTATTCAATTGAATTCAGTTGTATTCAACTGCGTGCTTGATTTGAATTCAGTAGGATCATCGGATTCCACGAGGGGGCGTACTTTGTCGCATTCGCGCCGGTGTTCGAAATCTCCAGTCCTGGTTCGCGAATCCGTTCGGTCCAGACGGAAGATATTCACTTCAGTTTGCAGAGCGAAGCAACGTGGAGAAGAATGGGCGTTCCGTCTCCATCGTTGCTGCTGCGTAGAGATTCTTAAACGACGAAACGCGTTCATACAGTCGTATTGCGAGAATAATAGCAAGTGTAGTCAGAAAGCTACAACATATACCGAACGAACGCACGTTTTGCAAATTAACTAATAAATGTGTCCCCGTGAACGTGTTTGCTGAAATCGAGATCATCCCGGCGTGAGGACGATCCACGTTTAATATTGATTTTAATGTGACACATTTTCGTTAATTTATTAATTTATTCAATTCTATATATTAATTTTTCATTCAATTAACGTCCATTTTCACGCCTCTCTATACGACAGCCAAATCGTCCTTTGTTTCTGTAACGAAAACGTCGTAAGAAGATCATTCGTCGAAAAATCGTGTTCAGTTTTCTCACGAACTTCGTGCTAGAAGATTCGTGTTAACTGTACGGTTTTTTGTAATTCCTTCGTGAATTGCTTGATAATCGTCGTGCATAATCGCGAAAAATCAGACAAACCACACGTCGATATGCCTACTCTGCTGCAACAGGTATGACGACTATATTAATTTTCATGATATAAAATTAAGAGAAAAAATTTTATTATATAATTTATAGTTTTATGAAAATAGTATTTTTTTCCATCTCTTTTGCTTTTTTCCATCTTTGTGGCTACTCTATTTCCTCTGATGAATCTGCCGTTCTCGTTTGATACGAGTAGGTATACACGTAGATACGTGAAAGCCGGAAATTACTCGCCGGCAATATCGTTTGTATTTCTGTTTCTGTTGTGTTGTGTCGTTGGTGACCTTCCGAAAGGGACAATTTCATTGGATACGAAAAACAAATGAGCCAGTTGAAAATTTTATCGAACTATTTACTATAGAATTCAATGGCTATAGTTTAATATTTTAACATTTTAATTTTAAAGCCAAACAATAATCTTTTTGTAACGACAGAAATCAATAAAATGTCCTTTTCCATTAGTTAACATAATAATAGGAAACAAATTGAGAAAATGTTATACTATTGGATATCACGTATCTGCTTTATCCACGTGGAAAACACGTTGCACTAACCAGCATGCGTTCGCGTCTTGACGTCGCCGTGTACGGCGCCGCAACGCCACCTTTAATCGTCTCCTCCACCCTTTAGTATTGCGTATAATGACCGCATGATTCAATAATATATGAAAATGTCAATTCTTATTTCTTTCAATTTAATTTATATATAAAAATTAATAAGAAAAGACAAAGTTCGTAATAATTTTTACATTTCTTTCATTCAAACATTTAGTAGTAAAATTTTTTACTCGGTTGGTTGGCAATGGTGTGAATTAAATTTTGTCTACGAGAAAGGAAAACTATGGACAAAGATATATTCAAAATATGACTGTTTTCACGATACAAATTCAATACAAAAATATTTTGTATTTACCCGATTGAAAAGAAAAGCAAGGAAACACTAATACATTGTGAATGCGAATGTGTATATGTGCTGCTGAGCCGCTCGTAAGGGCGCATTAATACGTTGGTGTATTATTTTTCAAATAACCGACTATATTGTCAATAGTTCGGAGAAATATTACAGAGCCTTACAAAGTTTGAAGAAAAATTTGAAATATCGAACTTGAACGCGTTGAATTTCCAAGAAGTTTTCGAAATACAAAATCAGATTCTCAGAGTATGACTGTGTACGTATGTTTTTCAAAATGACTTCTTATCCATTAGCAATGGTCGAACAATTTTTTTTCTTCAAATTCCTAGAAATTCTTGCCTAGTCGCATTTACGTCCTTCGTGTTCTGTTTTCGTCTCTCATACTACTCTTTCCATGCTTTATCTCTTTGTCTCTCGTTCCCTTTCTGTAATAGGTTCTCTTCTTCCTTCTTTGTAGTTCTTCTTTTCGAATAGACTGCTGCTAATTTCCATAATAATTTTGAAGCTTCGAGAAGAACAGTCGAAACAACGTCAATAATACCTGGGTGAGCTTTTGAAATTATCGACCAATCCTTTTGACCTTTTGACACTTAGTGATTTCTTTCTCACTTCCTTGCAGTCTTCTCTTAGTAATCCTCCTCTGCTTTACCTATTCTCGTATCACTCTACTTCGATATCTATTTTTTCGATTCCATTCGTTGACTGCTTCCTCTCTGGACCTGATTCTTTTTGCTGGTCACGGCAGCTAGACGCTCCGTCCTTACTGGCATATGTTATTGGCATTCATCCGACATCAGACATCGACAAATTGAGAGGCAATGAAAACGATAGTGCACCTTGGGCGATAGACGACTTTTAAAAATTAATGTTAATATTTAATTTGATTAGATACATTCTCGGATAAATCGGTAAAACAAATAGTAAAAAAAAAAATATACAAGTGTCAGATTTATAATAGTGTTAAATAAAATTCCCTTTTTTGTTTTGCAGTTAGCAATGTCTTACGATGCTGAAGGAAACACTAAAGACACGCTAGATCGCAACGAAACCATTAATATGCAACCAAAGCAACAACCGCGTGAGCGGGATCCCCTGCAGTTGCAGCATCGTGATCTAGACCAGCTGCAGCTACGACAACGAGACAGAGAGCAAATGCAACAACAGCATCGAGAGCGCGAACAGCAACAGAGGGAACGTGAGAAGCTGCAGCTTCAACAGCGTGAACAACTGCAGATTCATCAGCGCGGGCAGCAGCAGCTGCAACACAGGGAGCAGTTACGTGAACAGGAACGCGAACGCGAGCAGCTTCATCAATTGCAAACAATTAATAATCTTTTGCTGGACCTTACACCAGCGTCTTCGACTTCGTTTCTTCAGGGCCAATCGCGTGACACTTCCGGTGCAGCGAACTTGAATTCTGGAGTTGACGGTAAGATATTTGCATTGACTATTTTAGATAGCAATTGTTAAAAATTCATTGGAGATCACTTATAGAAATTTCTACACTCTTCTTTTTAATTTCAAACTTATAATGGTGGAGTGAGACAGTTGAAACCAATCGTTATTGGTATTGAGAATTTTTTGTCCTTTGTCTTTTACTTTTAACAATGTCATGCCACATCAAATGAATGATTTGAATGGCGTTCGGTCGAAGCCTTTAGAAATCAATCGCTAGTCAGTTGTTTGTGTTGTTCCGGAAATCAATGGTTGACATAAGTGAATGCAATCAGAATGAAAGAACATAATCGTGAATTCTTTTTGGCAGGAGATATGTCGATTTCCGATTTATTCGGATTAGGATTACCTCGCGGTTCTCTGATGAGTGAACAATTATCAAGCGGCTCGTCGAGCTTTCGTCATCATCAATATCGTCCCCAGCGACACAATCAATCATTGAGTCATCAGCATTATCAGGTTAGTCTATTTTTCCCCTTCTCTATTCAATAAAACGTGTTTCTAGGTGAGCGTCGAAGATGTCACATTTATCTTTTCTGCCTACGTAAAACATTTTAAGGGAAAAAAATGTGCATTGCATCAGACAGTATAGCGATGAAATGGCGCCCAGCTGAAACATTATTCGAGACTGTTCCTACCAATTTTTGGCAGCTGGTAAATATTGGGTACGCGACTGCTGGCGATAAAAATGTCAAACGTGAAATAGGCAGTATTGTGTGTGTGCCTGAGACGTCTGGTCTCTGCCAATGCAATAACCGGAACAATGATCATCCCCATTGGATGAAATCCAACTGCAACCGCTGCGAACTTCAACCGATCTGAAGCCAGTTGATTTTTTAATTTACACCCAAAGTGCACTCACATCATTTGCAGAGGGCACTTTCGTTTAATTGAAATTAGTCCAAACAAGTTTAACGGCGTGAAACTTGAAAAGTTTGTGTTGAATTTTTAACGATCACCTTGCTTCTTTTCTCAACAGCGTTTTAAATCACCTCATGACAACTTGTCAAACTAAAGACTACAGTTAACACTTTGCTAAGAGCATATAGAACGAGTTTACGTCCTGCTGATGGAGCTGCTCCAACTTGCAAGTTCTTTATTGCAAGAGTTTCTTTAAGGTACTGGAGAATTATTCGGTCCGTGAATAGTTGGACTACTGGTCTTTGTAAGAGTTTCCGCATTAATCATATTAACCACAAAGAAGTCCATCTTCGGATTTGCATGATCTGATAGAATTATGAAGCATGTTCTTGTCTGATAAGAAAGTGTTTTCTATATATTATACAATATATATATACAGATGTCGTGTGCTATTCTCTCCAAGCTTTGTCAAAGCATACTAGCAACACACTGCGTCCTTTTATTATTATTGTCTGGTTAGAACAGTCTTTGTAGTCTATTACTACATGGCTAGAGATCCTATAGGATCTCTATAATGATCGTACATATTAAATGCATTGTTTATCCGTAATAGTGACAGGGCAAGTAGAAAGTGCCGCTCTAGCAAGGACATAGTTCACTTAAAGTGCACTTAAAGCGCCCGTATTAGGCAGAGCGACACAATGATGGTGCATAAAATAAATAACGCATGGCGAGCGCGTTAAAGCGACCCCGTTTCAAACGGAGCCAAGAATTTGCCAGCTTGAGCCAAACGGCTCTATCATATCCGCCCCCCTTCGACCCCTTATAACTTGAAGGCCTGGCCCTGCTGTGGCGACTAGAGGCTAGGAGCTCTCGCTCGGTTGATGGTTCAGACTCTCAGTACTCCTGATGATATTCCAAAACTAAATTTAATAATTGACAAGAGACTGACTTTGTCGTTCATTGATTTATTGATAATGAAAAATAATTCGAGGATTCTAGGATATCTCTTTTAAAGATTAAATACACGTTAAGGAAGCTTCTTTCGTACGGACTAAGTTCATCGTTCCTGGTACGCGAGGATATCGTCTTGGCACGTTTCCAGCAGCATCCACTGCTCTAACAAGGGACACGAAAGAAGCAGGATTTCCTTGGCGATGGCTCACCAGGACTATTCGATGTCTTCAACGAATTTTAGTCAGAGTGGTGATTTATTTACTATTTTTTTTGACAGTGCGACGATAGTCATGGCTACTATGGGTCAACAAATCTGGATATGCCAGGCTCACCGAATTCATTGGCTACTCCAGGCACACCGAGCACTCCAGGAAGTGTGTACTCCAATCCCTACACATATGACGCTGGAGCAGGAAGCAATGCACACACATCTTCTCCGAACAATCGTTCCTATTTGCAACACCTGGGAGGCTCACCCTCCTCGCCAATCCACTCACAGTATTATGGAAGGCCTATTCGTGGTTCGCCACCATACAGGTATTACATAGACTTAAACATTTGTTCTACGATATTGTCCGGTGGATCAGGTGCATGTAAAATGGAATTCATGATACTATCTTAAACTTTATGCTATGTCAGTGATAGAAAATTATTTATTTTACAGTGACTGTGGTAGCCCTACAATGGAATACGCCAATCGTTCGCTAGGATGTGGTGGCTCACGTTCGAATTCCCCAGCTGATTCAGAGATCAGTGGAGTCAGCAGCATGGACAGTTCGCTATCTGATATTATGGTGAATAATCCAATAAATAAATACACAGAGTAATATGGGACAATAGAATGTGGAATAGTATATAGGACCTAGAGAACTATATGATATGATATACAATAAGTGATCCAGAACTTTAAAGACTAAACATTAAATTGGAATAACACTTGATAATCTTGATGTTTATTAATAATCGATAATTCCTAGAATTCTCTGTCGCTGGGTTCTACAACGCATTCATGCTACTCCCCTTCATTGGGATCACTTGTCTCGACGGACATGGACATGTGCAATGGAAGCAGAGCTGCTGCGTATCAACGACTGGCTGCCAAGAAGTACCTATCTTCTCCATCGCAGTATCATCAGCACCAACCCTCATCGAATTGTTGGCCAACTGGAAATCCACGGTTCATGTCATGCGCCTCGAATTCATTTCCACCTGAATCGCCTATCTCGCTCGATCGAGCTGCACGTTTTCATCGGAATGCCGCTGGTACAATTTCTTTTCCTTTTTATAAACTTTTTCCTGATTGACATTAACTTTATATTGCGATATACATTGTTGTTTATTTGTTAATGATATACGTAGCTGTCTGCAATCCCACCTGCACCTGGAGTGGCGTTTTACCTAATCGCACTCAGAAACCTTCGGGATACTCTTCCAAGGTGTTCCTCGGTGGAGTCCCCTGGGATATCACCGAATCTATGTTGGTTGCAACATTCAAACAATTTGGTCAGATACGCGTGGAGTGGCCTGGTAAAGATCAATCAGCTTCGCAACCGAAAGGATACGTGTACATTATATTCGAATCCGAAAAACAGGTTCGTTCGCTATTGCTCGTTTTTGGAATATTTCGAATGAAAACATTTTTTTTTATTATAGGTGAAGGCATTACTCGCTTCTTGCACTCATGACTTTACTAATGGCGGCAGCTGGTATTACAAGATCTCTTCGAAACGAATGAAGGGCAAGGAAGTGCGTACACGCATTTGTGTGAATCTGTTGAATACATAAACAGATGTGATTTTTTTTAAGGTCCAAGTGATTCCGTGGATACTGAGTGACAGTAACTACGTCAAATCTTCATCGCAAAAATTGGATCCACACAAGACTGTATTTGTAGGGGCCCTTCATGGTATGTTGACAGCTCAGGGACTGGCTAAGATCATGAATGATCTTTTCAAAGGCGTCATTTATGCCGGTGAGTGTTTGCCATTATCTGGAATTTCCTAATGGCACATCATTCTCGTAACACTTTGTCTTCGTTTCAGGAATTGACACTGATAAATACAAGTATCCTATTGGTTCGGGGCGTGTGACATTTAGCGACAGCCTCTCCTACATGGACGCCGTGTCAGCTGCGTTCATTGAAATCAAGACCGTGAAATTCACAAAAAAAGTTAGCATTCATTCTAGGTGATATCAAATATAAATTTCTTTACTCGATTTTTGTCCCATTTTTACAGGTTCAAGTCGATCCTTATATAGAGGATTCCGTGTGCTCCATATGTTCTGTGCAGCAGGGTCCTTATTTCTGCCGTGAACCGGTAAGTGATTATCTATAGGGCGATGGACTTTCAAACAATATTTTAACGTTGCTGACTTTCCATTATTTGCAGTTGTGCTTCAGATACTTCTGTCGTAGCTGCTGGCAGTGGCAGCACGCGGTAGAGCCAATGCGTCGACACAACCCACTGTCACGTAATTCCAAAACTAACCGGGTAGTTGGATTGACATCCAGCGTCGGTGTGAATGGCGGCGGTGACGATATGAAACCTACGTTCTTCAGCAACATCATGATTTAATTGGTGCGCTCGTGAGCGCACGACGCAGTCAAAATCTAAGTCGATGCAAGCGCGACATTAACTCCGCGTTCGGTTGAATTATTTTTCTTTTTTTTTTTTTTTT